>NW_015386212.1:24726-27656 GCF_001527695.2 Protobothrops mucrosquamatus | reverse complement strand
AAGAAGAAGAAGAAGAAGAAGAAGAAGAAGAAGAAGAAGAAGAAGAAGAAGAAGAAGAAGAAGAAGAAGAAGAAGAAGAAGAAGAAGAAGAAGAAGAAGAAGAAGAAGAAGAAGAAGAAGAAGAAGAAGAAGAAGAAGAAGAAGAAGAAGAAGAAGTTGGTAGGGACCTTGGAGGTCATCTAGTCCAACCCCCTGCTCAGGCAGGAAACCCTATACCATTTCGGACAAATGGCTGTCCAGTCTCTTCTTAAAAACTTCCAGTGTTGGAGCATTCACCGCTTCTGGAGGCAGGTGGTTCCACTGGTTAATTGTTCCAACTGTCAGGAAGTTTCTCCTTAGTTCCAGGTTGCTTCTCTCCTTGCTTAGTTTCCATCCGTTGCTTCTTGTCCTGCCTTCAGGCGCTTTGGAGAATAGCTTGACTCCCTCTTCTTTGGGGCAGCCCCTGAGATATTGGAACACTGCTATCATGTCCCCCCTCGTCCTTCTCTTCGTTAAACTAGACACACCCAATTCCAGCAACCATTCTTCTAGTCCAACTCCGTGCCCAAAACAGGAGACCTTTTTTCCATCCTGGACAAATATCCGATCTTTTCTTGAAGACCTCCAGGTGACAGTTGACCTGATGACGTGCAACGGATCACCCCAAAAAGTTGATGAAGTTGGAAAAAGGTAAAGAAACTTACTTCTGTGATTGTATCCCGGGGGATAGTTGCGAAGTTGGGCGAGGAAAACGTAAACCCGCTATCCGTTCCGGCATCGTATGGAAAGAGGTCCATGGAGACGTGGCGCTTCCAGCCGTTCTTGTCACACAAATTAAAATTCTCAAATCCCACAAACCAGTCAGGGCTGGGCACGATTCGCACCGCAATGGATACCTGGACATTCAGGGAAAAAAAAACCTTTGCTTCAAAAACTGGGAGTGAGCCTGGTTCTCTTTAATTAGATCATTTTAATAAACCAATGCAACCACGTGCTGGAATTGTGACAATCGAGGTTATTTATTATGTTCACATTATTTCAAGTTTTTCTCGACTCAATAAAAAATATTACTTTCCGGAGAAGTTCAAAGCAGCGGGCAATAAAAATAGAGAGAGAGAGACACTCAGCAGGGTGTGATAGATTAAACTTCCTAGACTATAAGTAATACAAAGTGAAGCGTTATTTTAATAAAGTTGAATTCATTGCCTCGCGATTCTGGGAGCTGCTGTCTTAGTAATGAGTTATATTTCATTGACGACCTTCTCAATGAATTAAAAGGTTTCCCCAAATAATCCCGCTGTTTTATGGTAATAAAACACGTGGGTGATAGGCAGGGTCTTTAATCTTTAAGTGCAATCAACTACAGGAGAAAGTGCCAGCCAAGATATATCCGTGCTTTGAACCCTCTGCTGATTCAATTGCTTGCAAATTTATGCAGCCGTAATTAAAGAATAATAACTGCCCATCTTAAGGTCTATTGGACTAATAATTCTTTAGTTTGTTTGCAGCTTTACTGCTGTTAGGAATAAAATTTTAGAATAAAAAAGTAAAGTTAAGTGACACGTACTCTGCAAAATTTCTACACGCAGACAGTAAGATTTCTACACAATATTTCTACACGTAGACTGCAAGATTTCTACACAATTTCTACACGTACACGTACCTTGGAAGAGTTCTGCACGTAGGCTATAGGATTTCCACACTGAGCTGTAGGATTTCATGATAAAGTACATATAAGGGAATAGGTGAAGCAAAATAGTAAGGGGCAGGGATAATGTATTTTGTTTAGGCGGCTCTGATAAGATTGTAACCTCAGAGGAGGGGCCAAGGCCTCGGGATAGAATGTATATAATGTGTGTCTTTGTTGTGACTAGGTGTGGCTCAAATATTTATTTGGAGTCCACCACGCTTTGCAAACCGTTGTATCCAATAAATCTCTGTCTAATTTCAACTTGCTGTTTGGTGTTATTCAGTGGGCTAGAATTTCTACCAACACTGCTTTGGGAGTCTGTACTTGCTCCGTAAAAGGTCGCTAGGAGATACTTCCAACTTACTAAGGGATGACCTGGGTCAACTTCAAAGACCGTGGAGGTCTGTCCTGTTCCGGTGACCACAGGAGAAGCCGAGAAGATTCCATAAATGCTTTGCATTTTCTCTCCAGCTGCTTCTATTTCCTTCATGAGCATCCAGGGTTCCCCTCTCTCCACCAACTCACGCATGCCGTTGCTGGCATAGCCGTTGGCTTTCCACATGACGTAGTCGGAGTTGTGGGCCACACCTGTCGAAGAGAAGACGCACAAAAGGCAGATTTGGAATGACTTCCTTCAGAAAGCTGCTTCTCGCTTCTCTTCCTGGAAGGGAGGTCCTTCCTTTGTGACTCGAAACACGGGGAATGGGGGTTGACTTCTGCTGCAGAAAAAGAGCACCAGACACAAAAGCTCTCCAGGATTGTGTACTTGGCGCTGTCTCCCAGGGAAGTGAATTTGGATGTAGCTGAAGAACCAGCAGGAGGAGAAGGAGGAGGTAAGGATGTCCGTCAGGAGGGCCCAAAAAGTCAAGGTGGCAGCCTCAACCACTATTCAGAAAGATTGGGCATCCCAAAGGTGCTTTTTCAAGAGGCAGCTGGACTTTCTTCTTTTTCTTTGAAGATATTTTGCTTCGGCTCTACTTCTTCAGAGAGCTGAAGAAGCTTCTTGGAGGAGAAGCGAAATGTCTTCAAAGAAAAGCAAGAATGTCCAGTTGCCTCTTGAAAAAAAGCACCTTTGGGACAACCAGGACCTTGGATGACAAAGGATCTCCATAGGCGTTCAGAAAGACTGGAGCTTTGATAGTGTGGCCAGGCCTCCCATATTGATTTTTGTTACTACCTTGTAGTAGGATACTCTTGGGACATAACACCAGACATGTCAGTGGAGGAAAAATTACAAGCTGTGTCTCACTTATTTTTGGCC
>NW_015386212.1:18809-24050 GCF_001527695.2 Protobothrops mucrosquamatus | reverse complement strand
TCTATCTATCTATCTATCTATCTATCTATCTATCTATCTATCTATCTATCTATCTATCTATCTATCTATCTATCTATCTATCTATCTATCTATCTGTCTGTAAAAGGAAACCAGGTCTCCAAAGAACACAGTGGATGGATATCATCAAAGCTGACGCCAGCCAGAGCATAGAACAACTCAAAGAAGCAGTGCAAAATTGGAACTTTTGGAGAGACCTGGTCCATGGGATCACCAAGAGCAGGGCATCATTGAATGGATATCAACACCATCCCCATCATCCTCATCTCCCTGGGGACACTCTTGGGAGAAGACACATGGGTTTCCTTACCTAGGAGGGAGGACCACTGCGCTGGGGGTCTATAGAGTGGATACTGCTTTGGGAAAGCTGTTTGGCTCCATTTTCCCGTGAACACAATGCTGTAGGTGGCTGGGTCCTCTGCACCACACAGGATATCTCCCTCAAGGGGGACACAATCCACACAACTCAAGAGTACTACGAGCAGCGCTGTGATTGTCTTCTCAGAACCAGACATATCTTGTGAGCTTCTCATATCCTTGCCCGTGGGAGTTAAAATAGAAAAAGCCACAATTAGTGGATTCCACAAGTAAATGCTGCATCTCTACCTCTATCCATGAAATCAACAGAGATCACTGGCGACTCAGAAGATTTGTTTTTAAATCCAGGCAAAGAAAAAAAATGTTACTTTCATTATTTAACAGAGTTGCAGAATAACAGAGTCGGAAGGGACCTCAGAGGTCTTCTAGTCCAACCCCCTGCTCAAGCAGGAGACCCTAGACCATTTCAGACAAATGGCTTCCAATCTCTTCCTAAACGCCTCCAGTGTTGGAGCACCCACAACTTCTGGAGGCAAGTTGTTCCACTGAATATTTGTTCTAACTGTCAGGAATAACAGAAAAACAAAGCTGGAAGGGACCTCAGAGGTCTTCTAGTCCAACCCCCTGCTCAAGCAGGAGATCCTCTATTATTTCAGACAAGTGGCCATCCAGTCTCTTCTTAAAAACATTCAATGTTGGAGCATCCACAACTTTTGGAGTAAAACTTTCCCACTGGTTAATTGTCCTCACTGTTAGGAAGTTTCTCCTTAGTTCTGCTTCTGTCCTCAATTATTATAATAATTTGACAATAGGCTTTTAGCAGGCTAACTTGATTTGTTATCTCATTAGAATCATAAATGTGGTTTAATTCTGCTCACCGCTGTTTTTAGTGCAAATAGGTGGGAGAATACATAGCTGCGCCCTTTTTAATTTTCTGTCTAAGAGATATTTGTTTAAAAATAAGGTAGAGAAACACGGAATGCCAATAATAATAATAATAATAATAATAATAATAATAATAATAATAATAATAATAATAATAATAATAATAATAATAATAATAATAAAGTTGGAAGGGACCCTGGAGGTCTTCTAGTCCAACCCCCTGCTCGGGCAGGAACCCTACACCATTTCAGACAAATGGCTGTCCAGTCTCTTCTTAAAAACATCCAGTGTTGGAGCATTCAGCGCTTCTGGAGGCAGGTAGTTCCGCTGGTTAATTGTCCTCACTGTCAGGAAATTTCTCCTTAGTTCTAGGTTGCTTTTCTCCTTGATTAGTTTACATCTGTTGCTTCTTTTCTTGCCTTCAGGTGCTTTGGAGAATAGCTTGACTGCCTCTTCTTTGGGGCAGCCCCTGAGATACTGGAACCCTGCTATCCTGTCCCCCCTCGTCCTTCTCTTCATTAAACTAGACATACCCAATTCCAGCAACCGTTCCTTATATGTTTTAGCCTCCATTTCACCTTGAATTCATTACCTAAATATTTTTAGAAAACCCCAGAATTAAATAAAGGCAAAGAAACCCGCAAGGCTAAGATAAAAGACTAAAATTTAACCTTCCTTTAAGAAGTTCTTCTGCTTTAAGAGCAGGGTCGCAAATACACAACTGCTCAGTCGCCCTGCGTTAATCATGAATACAGACAATTTTCACTTACGAGTGTTCCTGTGGCTCTGAGATTGTTAGGAGAACTTGCTTTGTCTCCCCAGCTGGAAAATCTGCAAGGAGAAGAGCAGAAATCTTGCTATTTATGCTTGCAAAAAGTCCCTCCAGTCCAGCCACGGCAGTTTTTTCTTCTTCTTTTTTTTTTTTAACTCCCTGAACACATTTGTGCTGCTGGAAACATCTGCATGGTCTGTGACAGTGAGTTGTGGGCCAGCTGTGGGGGAAAAAAAACCCTGTAAGAACGAACTACATCTCAACTTTTGCTAAGCTACAAGTTTGCCCACCCCCCCCTCCCTCCCTCCTTCAAGGCTTTTGATTGATGGCATTTCTCCAGGCTGGCCTTGGTGCCCATCACTGGCAGAGAAGCTGCTTCTGGTACACAACCTTTCTTGTCGAAGAGCTCCGTGTGCGGGTCCTTCTTATGTTTTAGGGGTTCGAGAGATGCCTCTCCAGAAAGCTTATCAAGATCCCTCCCTCGGATGGATCGGAGAGCTGATCCCTGAGTTAGGAATTGGAGGCCCCCAGGGAAATTGGAGAGGGGGGGGTTGGAAAAAGCTGCAATGTATATGTCATTTCATTCCTGAGAAGTATCTGGGGGAAGGGCGGAAAGCATGGAGGAAACATTGTGTGTGTGTGTGTGTGTGTGGAACTCTGAGGCTTTGATGTTATTCTTGATGTTAGTTAAATTCAGTTTGACTTATATAATAGAATATAGAATGGAAAAGAATGGAATATGGAATATGGAATATGGAATATAAACTAGACTAGACTAGACTAGACTAGACTAGAATAGAATAGAATAGAATAGAATAGAATAGAATAGAATAGAATGTAGAATAGAATTACAGAATAGAATAGAATAGAATAGAATAGAATAGAATAGAATAGAATAGAATAGAATAGAATAGAACTGGAAGGGACCTTGGAGGTCATCGAGTCCAACCCCCTGCTCAGGCAGGAAACCCTACACCATTTCTGACAGATGGCTGTCCAGTCTCTTCTTAAAAGCCTCCAGTGATGGAGCACCCACAACATCTGGAGGCAGGTTGTTCCACTGGTTAATTGTTCTAACTGTCAGGGAATTTCTCCTTAGTTCCAGGTTGCTTCTCTCCTTGGTTAGTTTCCATCCGTTGCTTCTTGTCCTGCCTTCAGGTGCTTTGGAGAATAGGTTGACCCCAATTCTTCTTTGGGGCAGCCCCTGAGATATTGGAAGACTGCTATCATGTCACCCCTCGTCCTTCTCTTCATTAAACTAGACATACCCAATTCTTGCCACCGTTCTTCATCTGAAATATAGATGAGGGATTGTTCTGTTATTGTGTTAAGAATACAGAGGGAATTCAGAAGACTTTGGTTTAGCAAGCTGTCTGAATGCAGCCAGCCATTTCCAGTAATTATTAATAATAATAATAATAAAGTTGGAAGGGACCTTGGAGGTCATCTAGTCCAACCCGCTGCTCAGGCAGGAAACCCTACACCATTTCGGACAAATAGGCTGTCCAGTCTCTTCTTAAAACTTCCAGTGTTGGAGCATTCACCGCTTCTGGAGGCAGGTTGTTCCACTGGTTAATTGTTCTCACTGTCAGGAAGTTTCTCCTTGGTTCCAGGTTGCTTCTCTCCTTGATGAGTTTCCATCCGTTGCTTCTTCTCCTGCCTTCGGGGGCTTTGGAGGAGAGCTTGACTGCCTCTTCTTTGGGGCAGCCCCTGAGATACAGGAAGACTGCTATCATGTCCCCCCTCGTCCTTCTCTTCGTTAAACTAGACATTCCCAATTCCAGCAACCGTTCCTTATATGTTTTAGCCTCCAGACCCCTGATCATCTTTGTTGCTCTTCTCTACCCTCTTTCTAGAGTCCCAACATCTTTTTTACATCGTGGTGACCAAAATTGGATGCAGTATTCCAAGTGTGGCCTTACCAAGGCCTTGTAAAGTGGGATTAACCCTTCACGTGATGATATTGATTGGTGTTTTGCGTTTGTTTTTTCTCATCACGCCTTACTTTATTGTTTGATTTTTTTTTCTCTTGTGGCTTATGATTGGTTTTATGTTCTAGTGATCCTAAAGATTGGTCACCCTCCCCCCCCTCAGCTTTAGTTTAAGGCCCTTCTGATGAGGGGAGCAGTTGGTTTCTGAGTACATTCTTCCCTGTTCTTGTGAAGGGCAATCCATCCCTTGTTCTAGCGGAGGGTATCACTTTGAGTATAACCAACTGGCACTGCATTTGGATCAGGTGACCACATTTCCAGGAGGGGAATTTGTTTTATCTTTATGGAGTGTTCAGAAAACAAATAGCAGAATGTCTCATATCTCAGGGGCTGCCCCAAAGAAGAGGGAGTCAAGCTATTCTCCAAGGTGCCTGAAGGCAGGACAAGAAGCAACGGATGGAGACTAATCCAGGAGAGAAGCAACCTGGAACTAAGGAGAAACTTCCTGACAGTGAGAACAATTAACCAGTGGAACAACCTGCCTCCAGAAGCGGTGAATGCTCCAACACTGGAAGTTTTTAAGAAGAGACTGGACGGCCATTTGTCCTGAAAGGTGTAGTGTTTCCTGCCTGAGCAGGGGATTGGACTAAATGACCTCCAAGGTCCCTTCCAACTCTGTTATTCTAATTCTAATGTTAAAAGCCCCAAACAATTTATGTTAAGGCAGCCATTTCCAGGATATAACAAAACTAGTATTAACACCAAAGGGTTGAGGGTTGGCTTCAAATGTTCTAAGTTTCATCTCTCTGGGCCAGATATTTAAGTTATGAAGTGGAATATTTTCTTGATAGAAAACAAACAAGAAATGAACATGACTAATCACAATGATGAGTCACTATGGCCTCCGCCAGCATTTTTCAGCTGAAAAGCCCCAGGAAATTGCAAATATGTTTGTGATTAAACATAAAGAGCGATTTCAAGTTTCTGCATTCTTTTCTTTTCATTTCATGAGGTTATCCATGTCTTCGCAATCTTTCACCTACATCTGCTTTGTGCCAACAAGGGCAAAAGTTGGTTCTTCAAGATGTCCTGAAGGAGAAGGACCAAAAGGCAAACTATGAAGAGGAGCATCCATCGGGGGAGGAAGGAATGTCCAAAAAGTGAAGATGGAGGCTACATCATCAAAGGACCATCCATTGTTTGCAGGGGTCATGCATGCCTGCAGTTGCAGTTACCACCTGGACTATTTTTATTATCCGCACCCCACCTGAGGGTGCCTCGTCTTTGAGGGTGCGGTCCACCTTCTCTGAGGATCAT
>NW_015386212.1:13663-18730 GCF_001527695.2 Protobothrops mucrosquamatus | reverse complement strand
TGAAGAGGAGCATCCATCGGGGGAGGAAGGAATGTCCAAAAAGTGAAGATGGAGGCTACATCATCAAAGGACCATCCATTGTTTGCAGGGGTCATGCATGCCTGCAGTTGCAGTTACCACCTGGACTATTTTTATTATCCGCACCCCACCTGAGGGTGCCTCGTCTTTGAGGGTGCGGTCCACCTTCTCTGAGGATCATCCATTTTCCCCCTTTCCTTCTTTTCAACACCAAGAGATCAGAGTTGGAAGGGACTTTGGAGGTCTTCCATTCCAACCTCTCGCTGAAGCAGGAGGCCCTATATCATCCAGGTTTACCAGCCATTAGACAAATGGCTGCCCAGTCTCTTCTTAAAAGCCTCCAGTGATGGAGCACCCAGAACTTCTGAAGGCAAAGCCCTTCCACTGGTTAAGGGTTCTCACTGTCTGGCAATTTCTCCTTCATTCAAGGTTGGACCTCTCCTTGATAAGCCTCCACTGGTTACCTCTTGTCTTTCCCTCAAGTGGTTTGGAGGATGGGTCAACTCTCTCTTCCCCATGACATCCCTTCAAGTATTGGAAGATGGTTACTGTGGTACCCCCTAGTGTCCTTCTCTTCGTTAGACTGGATACCAGCCCCCTACGTTGGCATTCCATAGGGATTAAGAGTCTGCTTTGCTAAACCAGGAGTCCTCACACTTGGCCACTTTAAGACTTGTGGACTTCAACTCCCAGAATTCCCCAGCCCTGTTCTGTTCTGTTCTGTTCTGTTCCGTTCTGTTCCATTCTATTTTCTATTCAATTCAATTCAATTCCATTTTCTATTCAATTCTATTCTATTCTATTCTATTCTATTCTGTATTTTATTATTCTATTCCATTTCTATTCTATTCTATTTCTATTTCTATTCTATTATTTCTAATTCTATTCTATTCTATTCTATTCCATTCCATTCTTCATTCCTTCTATTCTCTATTCTCTATTCTGTTCCATTCTGTTTTCTATTCTATTTTCTATTCTATTCTATTCTGTTCCATTCTATTTTCTATTCTATTCTATTCTATTCTATTCTATTCTATTCTATTCTATTCTATTCTATTCTATTCCATATTTTCTATTCTATTCTATTCTATTCTATTCTATTCTATTCTATTCCATTCCATTCCATTCTTCATTCCTTCTATTCTCTATTCTCTATTCTATTCTATTCCATATTTTCTACTAGTCTATCCCATATTTTCTATTCTGTTCTATTCTATTCTATTCTATTCTATTCAATTCCATTTTCTATTCTATTCTATTCTATTCTATTTCTAATTCTATTCTATTATTTCTAATTCTATTCTATTCTATTCCATTCCATTCCATTCTTCATTCCTTCTATTCTCTATTCTCTATTCTGTTCCATTCTGTTTTCTATTCTATTTTCTATTCTATTCTATTCTGTTCCATTCTATTTTCTATTCTATTCTATTCTATTCTATTCTATTCTATTCTATTCTATTCTATTCTATTCTATTCCATTCCATTCCATTCTTCATTCCTTCTATTCTCTATTCTATTCCATTCCATATTTTCTACTACTCTATCCCATATTTTCTATTCTATTCTATTCTATTCTATTCTATTCTATTATAAAGCTTTGTTTGTGTGTACATTTTTCCTTACATTGTGATTGGACAGAAAGAGACAGTGAATTGCTTTCCTTGCACTTAAACCGTTGCATATTTCTTCCTAAGAGGCTACTAACCAAAATGCAAACCGTGAAAGATCGACTAGAGTTTGGCTGACCCGCTCCTTATTTTGCAAGAGCGAAAAGTAGGCCATCATTTTTCTCTTCTGTTAATCCCATTCCGAGAAGAAGAAGCATCTTTAAAAAAGATTAAAACCTCCTTGGCAGTTTTTTTTTTCTTCCTAGCTTGCCTTACAAAAAAAAAATCGGACATAAACACAAGAATATTCTTCTTATGCTTTCTCAATCTTGCTAACAACACAATCTTTTAGAATAAGACCCTCCCCTCCCCCATTTACAGTTAAGAGAAGATAGATTTCTAAGTCAAATGAAGCTGAAGGACAATCAAGATTTACACGCAAAATTATGAATTACTCCGTTCAGGAGAAGGGGGGAACCATCCCTTAATCCAGATTGTACCTTAATCCAGATTGTAAATATCAGAACAAAACATAGGGGGGGGAAGTGTTATGTTTATATAATGAGTCCTACTTGTTCCTGAACTAAAATGGACAGGTAGATTTCAAAAAAGAATCTCGACTTGTAACACTTTGTTTAGTGACTATGATCGTTTTTCACACTTAAGACCATTATAGCATCCCCATGGTGAAGTAATAATAATAATAATAGTAAAGTTGGAAGGGACCTTGAAGGTCATCTAGTCCAACCCCCTGCTCAGGCAGGAAACCCTATACCATTTCAGACAAATGGCTGTCTAGTTTCTTCTTGAAAACTTCCAGTGTTGGAGCATTCACAGCTTCTGGAGGCAGGTTGTTCCACTGGTTAATTGTTCTCACTGTCAGGAAGTTTCTCCTTAGTTCCAGGTTGCTTCTCTCCTTGATTAGTTTCCACCTGTTGCTTCTTGTCCTGCCTTCAGGGACCTTGGAAAATAGCTTGACTCCCTCTTCTTTATGGCAACCCCTGATCAATCAAAACTCAAGTGCTTGGCTCATATTTATGACCGTTGCAGTGTCCTGAGGTCATACCTATGGAGAATCTCAGTCCTCCAGGTCCATGGTCGTCCCAAAGGTGCTTTTTCAAGAGACACAATTGGATTTTCTTGTTTTTCTTTGAAGATGTTTTGCTTCTCATCCAAGAAGCTTCTTCAGCTCTGACTAGATGGTGGGGAGTGGAAGGATTTATACTCCTTGCAGACAGTTGGTCATTTGCCTTCTTTTAGAGAGTCCTTGAGGCCATCTGGACGTTTACCTGTGTCTTCAGGATCACCTGAGTGGTGCACATGGGTGTGGAGCCTTCTTGGGACTGCTGAAAGGATGGCGTTGTAGCCTGGAGATAGGTGGTGTCACACCCCTCTTCCCCTGTTGAGGGGAGGCTGTCCAATGTTGACCTAGATCAGGGGTAGGCAACCTTGGCTCTTTTATGACTCGTGGACTTCAACTCCCAGAATTCCTGAGCCAGCCGTGCTGAGGGGAAAGGGAGAGGTTTCCAAGCTGAGCCAGGCTGGCTGAGGAATTCTGGGAGTTGAAGTCCACGAGTCATAAAAGAGCCAAGGTTGCCTACCCCTGACCTAGATGGCCTCTTTGACCCCTCTCTCAAACTGGCGGTCCTCTCTACTCTCCACTCTTAAGTCCAGCAGGTCCCTGTGCTTTTAGCCACATTCTAGAGGTTGTTCAGTTCCAAATGTCTTGCCCTTAAACAAGGTCAACCAATGGAATTATCCATCATTCTAGAACTGGGATACAACCAGAGATGTTCTCTCCAAAATTAATTATGATGGTTCATCCAGAACTGCAGTAAATAAAGGACGTGTCATTCCATTGGATGCAGAAAAGCTCTGAGAATAACAAAAAAAAGTTACAAATCATTTAGAAGTAGTCATAAGGTGATGTTTTTTCTCAAAAGTGGTGCTAAAGGTGTTTACAATGTTGTTTACAAAGAATCTCTCCTTACTCAACATTCTATTCTGCATTCTATTCTATTCTATTCTGCATTCTTTTCTATTCTATTCTATTTTCTATTCTGCATTCTTTTCTATTCTATTCTATTCTATTCTCTATTCAGGATTCTATTCTCCATTCTATTCTATTTTATATTCTATTCTGCATTCTTTTCTTTTCTTTTCTATTCTATTCTATTTTCTATTCTGCATTCTATTCTATTCTATTCTGCATTCTTTTCTATTCTGTTCTATTCTATTCTATTCTATTCTATTCTATTCTATTCTATTCTATTCTCTATTCAGGATTCTATTCTCCATTCTATTCTATTTTATATTCTATTCTGCATTCTTTTCTTTTCTATTCTATTATATTCTATTTTCTATTCTGCATTCTATTCTATCCTATCCTATCCTATCTTATTTTCTATTCTATTCTATTCTATTCTATTCTATTCTATTCTATTCTATTCTATTCTATTCTATTTTTTTAAAGTACTGGAGAAGATGGAGAAAAACTGTGGTTAATAGCCAAGGACTGAAGTTAAGAACTGTTCCTCAGGCCTAATATTTTATTTCCACAAATTGCATAAGGACTGCAAGCCAAGATTTTTTCCCAGCCAGGGTATATTTTATTTCCTAAAAAGTTCTGTAGAGCTGACATTAAATTCTTTTCTTCTCCAGGACAGTATTTTATTTTCAAAAATTGCTTATGTACCAGCAGGAATATATATTAAAGACTCGAGCCAATGGAGCTTATCCAAAATTGTATTTTATGTCCAGAGTTTGCTATGGAATTAAACTCAAACTTGAGAATGGAAGACACTTCGCTTCTGATCCAAGAACCGATGAAGCTCCCTGGGTGAGAAGTGAAATGTCTTTTTCTTCTTCCTCAAAGGAAAAAAACAGTCCAGTTTTCTTTTGAAAAAGCCCCTTTGAGACAACTTTGACCTGGATGACTGAGAATCTCCATACATAGTATTATATTATGTTTTCAAGAGGTTATTTTCTCCCCTGTCCCGCTAAAACTCCAGGCAAGCACATTGTACAACCACATTCGGCTTCCTATATTCTGCAGAGGGCCCTGAATCTATAAGAGCCATCTAGAACAGTGTTTCTCAACCTTGGCAACTTGAAGAGGTATGGACTTCAATTCCCAGAATTCCCCAGCCAGCACAGCTGGCTGGGGAATTCTGGGAGTTGACGTCCATACCTCTTCAAGTTGCCAAGGTTGAGAAACACTGATCTAGAAAATGAAAGATGTACAACTTTGGCTTATCCAGGCCTTTTTCTTCGTCTCTCACACGGTGTCTCCTTGCAGCAACAGTTTTTGGAAATTCTCCAGGGCAGCAAAAGTCCCTGAGATGGAATTCATTTGGCTTTTAACATCTCTTTAAGTTTTCTGGTTATAGTTTTGTTTTTTTTAGGGATTTGCCAGAGAGCTTTGACTGATAGTTTTGCA
>NW_015386212.1:3161-13640 GCF_001527695.2 Protobothrops mucrosquamatus | reverse complement strand
TACAACTTTGGCTTATCCAGGCCTTTTTCTTCGTCTCTCACACGGTGTCTCCTTGCAGCAACAGTTTTTGGAAATTCTCCAGGGCAGCAAAAGTCCCTGAGATGGAATTCATTTGGCTTTTAACATCTCTTTAAGTTTTCTGGTTATAGTTTTGTTTTTTTTAGGGATTTGCCAGAGAGCTTTGACTGATAGTTTTGCATGCAGTGGACCTTTCTCTGATTTTTTTTTTCCTGACATAATAAATTTAACGTTGTTGTGATGGGTTGAACGTCAGAGAGAGCAGCCATTTCTGTTAGAAAGACGGCACCAAATCCATCAGGCACCATCTGCCCGGCTGTCTTTCGGAAGACCCATCCATCGTCTTCCTCGCATCCGTTCCGTCGTTAAGATTTCATTCGACTGGGGTAGTTTTGAAATATTGTGCTTTGCCCAATCCTAACTGGCAGAAGAGCAGATGGGGAAAAAAAATGCTATTCAGATCAAATCCTCAATTAGGACTAAAAAAAAGAAAAGCCCAAATGTCAATTCATTAAAACTGCTTCATTAAAAGGGGTTTATGACTTTGAGGTGTGATTGAAGAGATGCTGAGAATCCTTCACGATTTCTCATTCAAAAGTTCAAATGGTATTATTATTATGGTTATTGCTATTGTTATTATTATTACTATTGTGTTTGAAGGGACCTTGGAGGTCATCAAGTCCAACCCCCTGCTCAGGCAGAAAACAATATACCATTTCAGACGGGATTGCTGTGGTTGGGGCAGTGAATGTGTGAATTAGAAATCTATCTATCTATCTATCTATCTATCTATCTATCTATCTATCTATCTATCTATCTATCTATCTATCTATCTATCTATCTATCTATCTAGGTAGATAGATAGATAGATAGATAGATAGATAGATAGATAGATAGATAGATAGATAGATAGATAGATAGATAGATAGATAGATAGATAGATAGATAGATAGATAGATAGATAGATAGATAGATAGATAGATAGATAGATAGATAGATAGATAGATAGATAGATAGATAGATGAGTGAGGGAGAGATGATAGAATATATGATGGATGGATGGATGGATGGAGAGATAGATAGATAGATAGATAGATAGATAGATAGATAGATAGATAGATAGATAGATAGATAGATAGATACATGATATAGATAGATTGCAAAGAACAATTTTATATATTATAATAGAATGATAGTGTGTTAGAGGCAGACATAAGCAACCCAAGTGCAGGTTAAATTTGTTGTTGTTAGTTGCAAAGTCGTATCCGACCCATCGCGACCCCATGGACAACGTTCCTCCAGGCCTTCCTGTCCTCTACCATCTTCTGGAGTCCATTGAAGCTCACGCCTCCTGCTTCAGGGACTCCGCCCAGCCACCTCCTTCTCTGTCATTGTCCCCTTCTTCTCTTGCCCTCCGTCTTTCCCAGCATCAGGCCCTTCTCCAGGGAGTCCTTCCTTCTCATTAGGTGGCCAAAGGACTTGAGTTTCAACTTCAGGATCTGGCCTTCTAAAGAGCAGTCGGGGTTGATCTCCTCCAGGACTGACCGGTTGGATCGCCTTGCAGTCCAGGGGACTCGCAGGAGTCTTCTCCAGCACCAGAGTTCAAAGGCCTCAATTCTTTGGCCCTCAGCCTTCCTTATGGTCCAACTTTCACAGCCCTACATTGCAACTGGGAAAACCACGGCCTTGACTGTACGCACTTTTGTTGGCAGGGTGATTGTCTCTGCTTTTGAGTATGCTGTCTAGATTTGCCATAGCTTTCCTCCCCAGGAGCAAGCGTCTTTTAATTTCTTGGCTGCAGTCCCCATCTGCGGTGATCTTGGAGCCCAGGGAAATAAAATCTGTCACTATCTCCATTTCTCCCCCATCTATTTGCCAGGAATTGAGAGGGCCGGAGGAGGTTAAATACAGAAGAAAAGCCTTAAATTGGTTTATTCCAAAGTTAAGCCCACTGCGCTGTATTGAACGCTTTTTAGAGTATATTGTGAGAGTTACTAATATCAGGGAGATTTACTTTGCAGTAGCTATGCCTCAGACTGCAGGAGAAATATAGAGCTAGTTTAGCAAGAATCCAGTTTTAAATATCTAAGAAGCACTACGATAGCCAACCTCAGGAACATAAAGGCTTAAAAATCTTGCGTTTTTAGGATCAGACAGATCAGGCAAAGAAAGCAATTGGTCCTCTCCGATGCATACAAAAAATGGGAAGCTTCGTCCACACGTTGCAGCTGCCATCTCGACTTTTTTGACCCTTGGTGGATTTTCCTGGCCCAACAGTCGGAGAAGAAGTGTCTCCCAGTATCACACAGAAATTATTATATTGGCTGTAAACTGAGAAACCAGATTCTTTCATAGCAATTAAACTGTAAAGAATTTGCTCCAATTCAGTGAGGAAAACGGGTGGGACTTGGAAGATATTTACCAATAAGTATCATTTATTTAAAAAAATCAGAAATGATTGTTTTTTGCAAGACTGGGACGTCTTCTACAGTTCGCCAGGACCGGCAGACTCTAATTTATTCCTTCTTGACCGGGATGTCTCAGGGATGGTTAGAGCTTTTAATCCAATTTAGCTGGAAGAAAGCAAGAAAAAGTCTCTGGAACTGATTGAAGAGCAAAAAACATCTTTGCAAAAGACGGCCTATATCTGGATTTTATTTAAATTCAGAAGAGCGAGCGGGGCAGAAATCAACGAGGCAAAAACTGCTTTTAATCTTCCTTGCTTTAGATCACAAAGTAAGGATTGAGTGCAGATAGTCTTCAATTTATAATCATTCCTTCAGCGACCGTTCAAAGTTACAGCGCTGAAGAAAGTGACTTACGACCGCGTTTCACACTTACGACCGCTGCAGCATCCCCTGCTGTCACGTGATCAAAATTTGGACACTTTAGCAAATGACTCATATTTATGACGGTCGCAGAGTCCCAGAGATCCACTTTTGTGACCTCCTGACAACCAAAGTCAACAGGGAAAGCCACTTTCACTTAACAACCGGGTTACCGCAGTGATCCACTTAACAACTGTGGCAAGAAATAATAATAATAATAATAATAATAATAATAATAATAATAATAGTAGTAGTAGTAGTAGTAGTAGTAGTAGTAGTAGTAATAATAATAATAATAATAATAATAATAATAATAATAATAATAATAATAATAATAATAATAATAATAATAATAATAATAAAGTTGGAAGGGATCTTGGAGGTCATCAAGTCCAACCCCCTGCTCAGGCAGGAAACCCTACACCATTTCAGACAAATGGCTGTCCAGTCTCTTCTTAAAAACTTCCAGTGTTGGAGCATTCACAACTTCTGGAGGCAGGTTGTTCCACTGGTGAATTGTTCTCACTGTCAGGAAGTTTCTCCTTAGTTCTAGGTCGTAAAATGGGGCAAAACCCACTTAACAACAGAAATGTTGGGCTCAATTGTGGACATATGTCAAGGGCTACCTGTAAACACAGACAGTGACACATAAAAGTTAATTTAAAAAAAACCCCAAAATGCATAGATTGTTCATGCAGCGTTCAGATGAAACTCCAAATTATTATGGAAAACATTTTGGCCAGTCCAAAGAGGTATGATTTGGTTCTGTAACCAAAGGTGAGTTCCCTACTTGTTAAAAACAGCTGGGAGCTTTCTTTAAAATGATTTTAGGGCTCCCAGTATTTATTATGCTGACCTGGTGTTGAGTCTAAACAATTTTTGATTATGATCTGAACAGAAACCAGAGTATAAAAAAAGCATTCTTTGCATTGGTTGACTCCACCAAGATAGTGGTTACATTATCATTCTATAAAAATTATTCTAATGTATTGCACTTCTAATTACATTACTAGCTTGCTGATATTTTGATTTAAATTGTATATGAGCCAGCATTGCTTTGATTAAGCCAATTTGCAAGGTGAGGGCTCTGTATATTGCGTTTAGGTACAAATAATTCTGCTTTAACATCGTGGGGTGTGTTTGTTTTTTTTAATGAAAAAGAAAATTTTGTAACATGACGGGTCTTCTGCTCAGTATATTTTTTGAGGCCATGGAACACATTTCTAGAACTGAATAGAGGAACGAAAAACATGCAGCGTAGGAGTCATTGTACATCGGTCACAAATCTTGTCCGATAACTCTTTTTCGGAATGAAATTGTTGCAAAGTTTTTAATTGTTGCTTGATTTATTATCATAGGAATGAACGCAGTTTAATGTTTTCCCACACTGTTTGGTAACATCAGAAGTCTGTGGTTAAGCGGAAGGAATTCCTGCAAATGAAAGCTGGGGTGGGGTGGGAAGACTAAGCCATGTTTTGGGGACTTCTGACGTCCTGGCCAACATCTTCCAGCTGTCGCCATTGCCTCCCATTTCAGCCTACTTGAAGTTGTCCGTTGGGAATGATACTGGAGAAGGTTCAGGCGAAACCATGGGTTTGTAAATTCAGTGAAAAGTTGGAAGTTGGTCTAATTAAGCTAACACAGTCTGCATCAACAGAGGGATGGTTTTAAGATCATGGGAAGTGGTTGTCCTGCTTGATACTGCACTAGCGAGGCCACACTTGATAGACTGAGCCCAGTTTTGGTCACCACGATACAAAAAGAAGGCTGAGATCCTGGAAAGAGGGCAGAGAAGAGCAACAAAGATGATCAGGGGACTGGAGGCTAAAACATATAATGAATAATTGCAGGAATTGGGTATGTCTAGTTTAACGAAGAGAAGGACGAGGGGGGACAGGATAGCAGGGTTCCAGTATCTCAGGGGCTGCCCCAAAGGAGAGGGAGTCAAGCTATCCTCCGAAGCACCTGAAGGCAGAACAAGAAGCAACGGGTGGAAACTAATCAAGGAGAGAAGCAACCTAGAACTAAGGAGAAACTTCCTGACAGTGAGAACAATTAATCAATGGAAAAACTTGCCTCCAGATGTTGTGGGTGCTCCATCACTGGAGGCTTTTAAGAAGAGACTGGACAGCCATCTGTCCGAAATGGTGTGGGGTTTCCTACCTGAGAGGGGGTTGGACTAGAAGACCTCCAAGGTCCCTTCCAACTCTGTTATTCTATTCTATTCTATTCTATTCTATTCTATTCTATTCTCTACTCTACTCTATTCTATTCTATTCTATTCTATTCTATTCTATATTTTCTACTATTCTATTCTATATTTTCTACTATTCTATTCTATTCTATTCTATTCTATTCTATTCTATTCTATTCTATTCTATTCTATTCCATATTCCATATTCCATATTCCATATTCCATATTCCATATTCCATATTCCATTCTATATTCTATTCTATAAGTCAAACTGAATTTGTCTGAAATGGTATAGGGTTTCCTTCCTGAGCAGGGGGTTGGACTAGATGACCTCCAAGGTCCCTTCCAACTCTGTTATTCTGTGATTCAGTAAGGGTCTCCTGCTTGAGCAGGGGGCTGGACTAGAAGACCTCCAAGGTCCCTTCCAACTCCGCTATTCT
Organism: Protobothrops mucrosquamatus; assembly: GCF_001527695.2. Lineage (NCBI taxonomy): Eukaryota > Metazoa > Chordata > Lepidosauria > Squamata > Viperidae > Protobothrops > Protobothrops mucrosquamatus. The sequence continues at coordinate 8,160 of NW_015386212.1, read as the reverse complement.
ATGTTCTCTGTCAGATTTGCAGATTGTGTGACAGCTCCATTGTGAATTTTTAGATAAATGAAAAGTTTAGGAAAAGCTTTTGTCATTCAGATTTGTTGAAATACGTTGAGAGGCCCATGTAACCTAACGGTTACCCTGCTGGGCTGTTTTTCTAATCATATCCGAGGGGGGAGACATTGTCAGGGCGAAGCCCGAAAAAGTCCGTCTGGCACACACTGCTCCAGTCAGCTTCCAGAGCAAGATTCATCCTGCAATTATTTCTCCAGCCCAGGCCGATGGTCTCAGCGTCCCCGGAGGGAGCTCGCCAGATGCAAAGGATATGGGGGGGCTGGGCAAGGAGCTGCCCCTCCCGGCTGCACTTTTCACTCCACGGAAAACACGAGGAGGAGGAGGAGGAGGAGGCCAAGATGGAGAGTTCTGGGGAAACCTGAAATGGAAGTGTTGACCGAGGTCCTTTACGGGAAGAAGTCACAAGGAAGAGAAACCCACCCTGGGGGGCGTCCTGGGATGGCTCTTCTAGGGGGGGCATCGCATACTAGGAATACTGGGAAGAAAAGGGAGGGAGGGAGGGAGGGAGGGAGGAAGGAAAGAAGGAAGGAGAGAGAGGGAGGAGAGGGAGGGAGGAGAGGAAAGGTGGGAGGGAGGGAATAGGAAAGAAGGAAGGAAGGGATGGAGAGGAAGGAAGGAAAGAATAGGAAAGAAGGAAGGAAGGAAGGAAGGAGGGAGGGAGTGAGGGAGTAGGAAAAAAGGAATAAATAGGAAAGAAGGAAGAAGGAAGGAAGGAAGGAAGGAAGGAAGGGAGGAAGGGAGGAAGGGAGGAAAGAATGAAGGGATGGAGGGAGGGAGGGAGGAAGGAGAGAGAAGAAGGAGAGGAAAGGAGGGAGGGAGGGAGTAGGAAAGAAGGAAGAAAGGCAGGAGGGATGGATAGGAAGGAAAGAATAGGAAATAAGGAAGAAGGAAGGAAGGAAGGAAGGAGGGAGGGAGTAGGAAAGAAGGAACGAATAGGAAAGAAGGAAGGAGGGAGGGAGGGAGAGGAAAGAAGGAAGGATAAGGAAGGATAAGGAAGGAAGGAAGGAAGGAAGGAAGGAAGGAAGGAAGGAAGGAAGGAAGGAAGGAAGGAAGGAAAATGTTGCGAATTAATTGACTCCACTCATTCTCAACTCTCAGAACTGAGATGAGAGACAATACGGTTTTTACAGTAGATAGCATATTTCATAATTGATTTTATCTCTTTGCATGCTGTTTGGGTTAAATATTATCGCACTAGGTGTGAATTCTTACCTGTCTGCTGGTACTCCCAGGAGCAAACTCCTACTGGCCAAAGGTTATGCTTTACACCCTATAATTTTCCATATTACTTTCACTATCCATAGGTCTTTTTAATGCAGCTTTTTTTAAAAAAATAGGTTTGCACACTGCTGAAAAATCCTAATTTTGCAAATCCCTTGATTAGCTACTTAGCGTGACAGCACAAATCAGAGCAAGTCTTTCTCTAACATTATCTCCGTGGTAAATGTGGAGGTCATAAAATGACAGTTATGAAGGGAAGAGTTATCACACATTTCAAATAAAATGACAAGATCTTTTCCAGAAATATATAATCAGGACAAACATGGAAAAGTAGCTTGCAGTGAATTATTCTATCCTAAGGGGGAAAATGTTTTGGGGCATATGGGAAAATAAGATATTAAGATTAGTGAGTAGTGAATCTCATGCTGCAAGACCAAGTTTCTCAACCTGGGCAAATTTAAGATGGAGGGACTTCAACTCCCAGAATTCCCCAGCCAGACTTTCTGGCCTGGGAATTCTGGGAGATGGAAGTCCACTCTTCTTAAAGTTTCCAAGGTTGCTGTGGGAAATTACTGTTCTTATGAACATCTCAGTTTCCTGATATGCAAATGCTGATTGTTGAAATATGCTTTTAAAGACAAAATTTGCCTTCTGCACCCCAGATCTCACCTCAGTCTAGAAACAATGCCTAACTACAATATTTGTCTAGTTTAATGGAAAGAAGGACTAGGGTGGCACGATAGCAGTGTTCCAATGTCTGAGGGGCTGCCCCAAAGAAGAGTGGGGGTCAAGCTATTCTTCAAAGCGCTTGAAGGCAGGAAAAGAAGTCACAGGTGAAAACCAATCAAGGAGAGAAGCAACCTAGAACTAAGGAGAAACTTCCTGACAGTGAGGACAATTAACCAGTGGAACTCCTTGCCTCCAGAAGTTGTGGGTGCTCCATCACTGGAGAGTTTCAAGAAGAGATTGGACAACCATTTGCCTGAAATACTATAGGGCTTTCTGCCTGAGCAGGGGGTGGGACTAAAAGACCTCCAAGGTTCCTTCCAACTCCTCTATTCTATTCTATTCTATTCTATTCCTATTCTATTCTATTCTATTCTAATTATTTCTTCATCCTTCTTATTCTATTCTATTCTATTCTATTCTATTCTATTCTATTCTATTCTATTCTATTCTATTCTATTCTATTCTATTCTATTCCTATTCTATTCTATTCTATTCTATTCTAATTATTTCTTCATCCTTCTTATTCTATTCTATTCTATTCTATTCTATTCTATTCTATTCCTATTCTATTCTATTCTATTCTATTCTACTCTACTCTCTATTCTATTCTATTCTATTCCTATTCTATTTCTATTCTGCTCTATTCTATTCTATTCAATTCTACTCTATATTCTATTCTATTCTGCTCTATTCTATTCTATTCTATTCTATTCTATTTTAATTATTTCTTCATCCTTCTTATTCTATTCTATTCTACTCTATTCTATTCCTATTCTATTTCTGTTCTGTTCTGCTCTGCTCTATTCTATTCTAGTCTAGTCTAGTCTACTCTACTCTACTCTACTCTACTCTCTATTCTATTCTATTCCTATTCTATTTCTATTCTGCTCTATTCTATTCTATTCTATTCTACTCTATATTCTATTCTATTCTGCTCTATTCTATTCTATTCTATTCTACTCTATATTCTATTCTATTCTATTCTATTCTGCTCTGCTCTATTCTATTCTACTCTATATTCTATTCTATTCTGCTCTATTCTATTCTATTCTATTTTAATTATTTCTTCATCCTTCTTATTCTATTCTATTCTATTCCTATTCCTATTCCTATTCCTATTCTATTTCTATTCTGCTCTGCTCTATTCTATTCTATTCTATTCTAGTCTACTCTACTCTACTCTACTCTCTATTCTATTCTATTCCTATTCTATTTCTATTCTGCTCTATTCTATTCTATTCAATTCTACTCTATATTCTATTCTATTCTGCTCTATTCTATTCTATTCTATTCTATTCTACTCTACTCTATATTCTATTCTATTCTATTCTGCTCTGCTCTATTCTACTCTATATTCTATTCTATATTCTATTCTATTCTATTCTATTCTACTCTACTCTCTATTCTATTCTATTCTATTCTATTCCTATTCTATTTCTATTCTGCTCTATTCTATTCTATTCAATTCTACTCTATATTCTATTCTATTCTGCTCTATTCTATTCTATTCTATTCTATTCTATTCTATTCTATTCTATTCTATTCTACACCTAGCAATATACTAGGTAACTGTGACTGGTATGTAATGCCTTAATACAGAAGCATAAGGAAGATATGGTATAATGGCCAACTCAAAATTAGAATCAGACCATACTAGAATTTGACTGACCAGGTTGACATTCACTTCTACACTTATTCTGGCTTTACAAGACCTTCTGCTTGACGGAAACTGCTGACTGTCAGTGAAGTTTGCCTCCCAGAGGTGTGGGTGCTCCATCCCTGGAGATCTTCAAGAAAAGATTGGACAGCAATTTGACCGCGATGGTGAAGGACTCCTGCCTTGGGGTTGAGGTAGAAGATCTCCAAGGTCTCCTCCAACTCTTATGTTCTAAGTTAACACTTTGGCCATGCTGTGGAGTCTCGTGGATGTGTCCTCAAGATTCAGGCTTTTACTAAGTTAGGTAGTGTGGACACTGCTAGCCTTCCATCCAGCTTCATTATTAAGACACCACTTATGGGGAAAAAATGTTAAAAGCCCATTGTGAAGTTGTCCCATGGAGAACAAAAGCGTGGTCAGCTTTTGTCTCTTCATGAAACTACCACATCTCTAAATCAAAATTCCCAAATTTGCTCCCAGAGAATTGCAACCCATAGTTACGATGCAGTGATGGATCCAAGCGCCATGCCAGAGAATTCAGCATGTGCCGGCTGAAAGGGTTTTATACTTACCCTTCTATAAAATTCCAGATTAAAATTTCAGCCAATATAAAGAGGTCCTGAACATTATGGCTGAAGAGAATCAGTCTTTTAGTGGAGTTAATAACTGGCTGGGCTGCAGCTCAAGAAATGGATTAATTCCAGAACTTTCCACTTGAGCTGGTTTGGAGGGAAATCAAACGCGATGGTGTGGCAACTGAGGGACTCGGCTGAGGGACAATTTTGAAGGACATTGGAAGGAAGAAGGGAGGAGACAGAAGTTCTGAAGAGCTGAGGTGGTCATTGTTGGTGACCATAATGTCAAGACAATCTTGAGGACTAGGTACTTGTCCCACAGAAAGGCAACTTGAGGACCTCCAACTGTTGAAGGAAGCAAACGTGCCAAGAATCCTGCATGGATTTAATCTTCACTCGGGAGGTCTGAATATAAGCTGGGTAGAGTTTATGAAAGAAAGGAAGAAAGAAAGAAAGAAAGAAAGAAAGAAAGAAAGAAAGAAAGAAAGAAAGAAAGAAAGAAAGAAAGAAAGAAAAGAAAGAAAGAAGGAAGGAAGGAAGGAAGGAAGGGAAAGAAAGAAAGAAAGAAAGAAAGAAAGAAAGAAAGAAAGAAAGAAAGAAAGAAAGAAAGAAAGAAAGAAAGAAAGAAAGAAAGAAAAAAATTCTTTTTGTTGGGAGGAATTTGGTGGAAAACTCCATAAGGAAATCTGGCTTAAGCTTCAAATATTATTTTCAATCAGCAGACATACATATAAAGAAGGAAGAAAGG
>NW_015386212.1:0-2036 GCF_001527695.2 Protobothrops mucrosquamatus | reverse complement strand
GAAAGAAAGAAAGAAAGAAAGAAAGAAAGAAAGAAAGAAAGAAAGAAAGAAAGAAAGAAAGAAAGAAAGAAAGAAAGAAAGAAAGAAAAAAATTCTTTTTGTTGGGAGGAATTTGGTGGAAAACTCCATAAGGAAATCTGGCTTAAGCTTCAAATATTATTTTCAATCAGCAGACATACATATAAAGAAGGAAGAAAGGGAAAAAAGAAAGAAAGAAAGAAAGAAAGAAAAAAAGAAAGAAAGAAAGAAAGAAAGAAAGAAAGAAAGAAAGAAAGAAAGAAAGAAATTCTTTTTGTTGGGAGGAATTTGGTGGAAAACTCCATAAGGAAATCTGGCTTAAGCTTCAAATATTATTTTCAACCAGCAGACATACATATAAAATATATAGGAAAAAGAAGACTAAATTTGTTATTTGCTTTATTCATTTAAACTAATGTTTTTTACTGACATTATTGTTCATTAGAAAGCAATTATCATCTGCAATGTTTCCAATCTCCTTTCATTTTGCTCTGTTAGAAGTTGGCAAGAACACAGATTCTTTCCAGCCTGTATTAAGAGGGGAAAAAAACTGTTTTTTGCACTGTTTAATTTCTAAGACAGCCACGCCAAAACGAAGCTCGCCCGTGAAATAAATCCAGAGTCGAATGACGTCAAAAAAAAAAAAAAAAGGAATTAAAAGAGTCGCGTGTGGTTTGTTTGGAATTTTTATTTCTTTAAAATAATTCATACAAATGGATACAGTCACAAACATGATTTAACGCAAAATATTGCTAGCCTACTACATTACTGGGAAGGTGTCCATGTAGGCGATGAAATATATTCTACTTTTCGGTAGCTCTAGTGCCTCTTTCTCAGTCAATCTCTCTTCCTTTCTCTCTCTTTCTCTTTCTCTCGCTCTCTTTCTCTCTCTCTCTGCACCCCAGCAATAATATATACTTTTAACTGGTGACCAAAAAAAAAAAAAAAAAAAGCAGGACCCTTGTTTATACAAAAAAAAACTTTTTATTTGCACCTCAAAAATCTCTTTCAAACATCTTCATTCTGAAATGTGGGGGATTTATGCCAAAATCAGGAGAAAAGTGTTTTGCGTTTTATTAAATTATTCTTTTTTTTAAAAAAAAAATAATAATAATAAGACAAGAAGGTAGAAAAAACAATGCACTTGTATGGCATAGAAAGAAAGGAGGAGAAAAAAAATAAAATAGGTAGGTGGGTGGGAGTCATTATCCTGAGAAGTTTCATCGACTGCCTCAATTTTGGGGCATTATTTTTTTTTTTTTTAAAACATATAAAAACGAAACCAAAAAAAAAAAAGTTTTCAACTTTTGAAAGTGGTTTGTCGAATGCCTCTCTCTTTTGTGGTTTTTTTTTTGTAGTTTTTTTTTTTTTTGCTGTTGACGACGGAGCAAACAAACCTTGGTTAATGTTCTAAAAACTGTACACAGACAAGTACATTCATGATATAATTAACTACTAACTTCTCTGGCTTTGACAAAGAACCCACAGGAATACAAAAAACTCGTGATTCAGTTCACTGGACAGGGGACATAAAACTACATTTTTTTATATGGAGGAATAAAGTTTTCCCGATCTTCGTTCCATCAACTCTCCCACCGCTCCTCTCGTTTAGGAAATTCTGCCTCTTGGACCAGTTCGTTAAAAAGGGGAGGGGGCCGGACGCCGGGTGCGCGCCGTGGTTCTGTCCGAACGTCTCACCACGTCCTTGGCCAATGGGGCGACCGTCTACGCTTGGGAAGGGGTCTTCTCGTAGGCTACAATTGGTCGCCGGCGTGGTCTCTATCCGCTTCCGGTTTCACCGTCTGGCCGGGAGAAGGAGCGTGCGGGGGGTGGGCGACCGGAGGCAGCCCATGCGACAAGGGCATGGCGTTGGGGACGATCCCTTCCACGGCGGTGGGGATTCCGGGGGGAGCCACACTCACCACGCCAGGAGGATACCTGCTAAAAGAGGAGGAGAGGGGGGGACGTTATGCCGAGGGGAATCGGGGCCGGGGCTGAGCGGAAACGCTTCCGAGGAA
>NW_015386211.1:1403847-1407759 GCF_001527695.2 Protobothrops mucrosquamatus | reverse complement strand
GGTCTCTCCAGTAGTCAGTAAGCCTTCCTGGTGTACTAACTTAAATGTATCTTTATCATTGTCTTTCAGATATTCTTCCAAAGCCATTTTTTCTTCTTCAACCCTCTGATGTACTTGCAACATTTCACGCTCACCTGTTTGCCTTGGTAGATAGGTGTCAATATCACTGTGAGGATGAAGGGCACACTTCATTGTCATTGTTTTTCTGGTCTTCTTGTCCATTGCTTTTAGTTCTGCTTGAGTCAAGTCCACTATTCCAGCTGTGTATCTAATGGCTGGAATTGCCCAGGTGTTGATTGTCTTGATGGCATTTCCTCCATTGAGTTTGGACTTTAAGATCTTCTTCACTCTCTTGATGTGTTACCTCTAAACTTTTTCTTGACTTCAGTGTGCTTGATGTTGTCAGCTTGAAGGATACCCAGGTATTTGTAATAATCATCTTCATCCAGACTCTTAATGTTATTTTCATGGGGCATCTTGATTCCTTCACTTTTCACTATTTTTCCTTGTTTGATAGTGAGTGTGGCACTGTAATATCTTGGCTATATATATATATGGACAGTGTTGAGCAGCCATTTTATTTCAGATGGTGTTTTTTCATACAGCCTCAGGAGGTGGGATAGTCTGGCAGATGTTTTTGATGTTTGATAGCTCCAGCCAGAGTTATTCAGTGCAATGACAAAGAGTAGTATTGATAGTGAATATCCTTGAAATATTCCTCTCTTGATATTAACCTTTTCCAGTCTCTCACCATTGACCTGCAACTGTGTCTTCCATTGTGCCATCGGTTTTTGCACAAAATTTCTGATGTTTCTACTGACTCCTGTTATTTCTAGGCATTTGATTATCCAGTCATGTGGCAGAGAATCATATGCCTTTTTGTAGTCAATCCATGTTACATTCAGATTGGTCTTCCTTCTCTTGCAGTTTTCCAAAATAATTTTACCAATTAGGAGTTGATGTTTTGTTCTTCTGCTATTGAGGTGGTTTTCTTTCTACTCAGGCGGAAAGAGATTGTTTTCAATTAGATGCTATTGGACTGCATCAGCTACCATACCAATTAGTAATTGGAAAGTTGTTGGTAAGCAAGTAATTGGTCTGTAGTTACCTGGTGCTGCCCCTTTTGCTGGATCTTTCATTATCAGGTAGGTTTTCCCAGATGTTAGCCACTCTCCAATTTCACCTCTTTGTAGTATGTTGTTAAATTGCTTGGCAACAAGTGGGTATAGACCAGTTAGATCAGGGGTCTTCAAACTTGGCATGCTGGCTGAGGAGTTCTGGAAGTTGAAGTCCACAAGTCATAAAAGGGCCAAGTTTGAAGACCCCTGAGTTAGATGTTTCAACCAAAAACCATGCAGTTCATCTTCACCTGGTGCTGACCAATTCTTGATCTTCCTTGTTCTTTTCTCTACCATTTCTGCTGTTATTACTAGTTCTTTCATTTCAACTTCTTCTTTACTTTTATCCACCTCTTTTAACCAAGCTGTGTTCTTGTATCTCTTTGGGTTATCCCATATCTGCGCCCAGAACTGCACTCTTTCTTCCTTGTCAGGTACTGACTGATTCACTGCAGTTTCTCCATTGATGGATTAATAGAAACATTTTTGATTGGATTGAAATTGGAGGTTCTGCCTATAATTTGCAATTAAGGCTTCATATCTGTTGATCCTCTTGGCTATAGTTGTTATTTGCTGCTTTATTATTTCCTTGATCTTCCTTGTTTTAAGTGGTATTTCTTGATTAGGTGTTCTTCGGTCTTCTTGTTCTTCAGCTTCTTTTCGTTCATCTGTTCTAGCTTGCTTGCATCTGATTTCAACTTGCTGATCTTATTTTTCAGTCCAATCTTCCATTTTTGTGGTGCACTGCTCTGTTTTTTTTCTTCTTTGTTGATTTTGCATCCCAGATATTCAGGTATAATTGCAGCTGTGCTGTACATTAGTTGGTTTGTTTCTTGGACTTGATCTGCATAACAGATGATTATTTCTTTGTTTTCAATCACTGTGTATTTGCGATAGGTAAACACATTTTCTTCCTTTAGTTCTGCAGCTGCTGGCCCTGGTTGCTCAGCCAACAGTCCTGAGTCCTGTAGCCCATTTTTCACCAGATATCCAGGAACTCCAACATCTAGCTTGGACCTTGTTAACCCAGGGGACATCCGAGCCAGTATGGCTTTCTGTAATTTACATCTCACCATATATTTTATGGGAGAGACATTCTTTGACTCCTCTGATGAGACATATCCATATGGTTGAATCTTTGGAATAGCTCTCATCTTCCTCAGAGCACACAAGCCCCACAATCACATCAAGGTAGTGCCTTACTGGGGGGCTATTATTATTATTATTATTATTATTATTATTATTGCTGCTGCTGCTGTTGCTGCTGCTGTTGTTATATTGTTGGGTTTCTTGGCTAACAGAGGCATGTATAGGAGGAATCGAAAACTTATGACCACTCAGTCAAAACCCTGATGTTTCTTTTTTACACGTACAACACATTTTTTAAAAGACACAGGATTTCACCACATAGTTGCATCCATTCTCTTGACATTTTTGACAGCTTCCCAGTCACTGAAGCCCCTGTTTATTAATAATGACTGTTCATTAGATTGCCTCACCTGTTTACGGAAAGTAACATGTTCACCAAAAGTGAATGGTTTTCAATTCATTCAGAATGTATAATTCCAATTTTTGTTTATGGTGTATGACAATATGTCATTTCAAATGTAGTCAACCACACTCAGATGGAGGGGTCATAGCATGGCATAACAAATATTAGGCTAATGTGCAGTTAATCCAGGTTTAAGTCTGTTATGTGAACTCTGGCGTATGAAATGAAAGATGGAACTATTGTTGCTTTATACTGAAGCAATGGAAATAAGTTTCAGTATCGAAAAACAAACAGAACAAAAAGAGCTCTTTATCCAAAGCAATCTTGCTTCTCCTCCACAGACAGATGGAGGGTACAGGGGACCAAAAGAATAAGGCCATGGGCTCTCTGCAGTCCTTTCCCCTCCTTATTTCAGTCATAATTTATTTTTTCCCAATACAGAAAGAGAACCAAGCATACCTTTTCCAGTGATAAAAGCTTCCAAGAACTCATCCCAGGTTTCGTGGTCAGAAATCAATTTGATGCCTTTGGAAAAATGGAAGTAAGATACAGCTGTGTCCTTTGGATTCCGAAACAAAGCCAGTATCTTTAAGGCAAAATGATATATTGTCATGTAAATGTAAAATCTAGGAGAGCAGAGCCAGGAACCTAAAACAATTCCCATTTTTTAAAAAAATACAGTATAAAAATTCAAATGTAGCTGCCCCAGAGTCACCTTGTAGGGGAGATGAGTGGTTTAGAAAAGAAACAAACAAATATGGAAATGAATTGAATAGGGGTTAAAGGTAAGATCAATAAATTAGGAGAACAGTAAATTTTTAAAAGAGTTTTTCCAAGACCATTTTCCAAGATCTTAAATAAAGTATTGTAAGCAGCAAACTAAGAATATTTGAACTGAAATTTTTAACTATGGCTCAGTTTGAATACTTAAGTGAAGATTTTATTTATTTATTTATTTTATTTATTAAAATTATTTGCCAGTCATCTGATGTTGAAGCAAATCTGGGTGGTGATAACACTGATATGATGTGATGAACTTGCCTGATACTAACAGAACACTAAATAATGATATCAAGTGCAAACAAGACTCAGATTTTGGACTTCAATGTGTTAGATCGCGCAGGCAGTAAGACACGAGTCGAGTGACAGTCAGCTCTTGGTTTATTGGCAAGGCATAAGGTAAATCCGGACTGGCTCTCTGGGCCAGGGGAGCCCTCTTTTATGGGATTCCCCTGGCTTGTAATCACACAATTCCATTGGCTGGCAAGACCCTGTTGCTAGTTAGCCAACCAGCAACGGGCA
>NW_015386211.1:1396253-1400510 GCF_001527695.2 Protobothrops mucrosquamatus | reverse complement strand
CCTGTTGCTAGTTAGCCAACCAGCAACGGGCATGAAACTGTATGCAGATGGAGAAGGGCAATCACCCTTAATGGGCGATCAATGGTGAAGGGCAATCACCCTTAATGGGCGATCAATGGTGAAGGGCAATCACCCTTAATGGGTGATCAGGATATGCATAGGGGATTAAGGGGGGGGAATACAAAGAACACAACACAATGATGCACCTTTCTTGCTTGCTTGAAAATCAGAAAAAGAAAGCTTTCAATTTTTATTCTGAATAAATTCTCATAGCTAAGATCCAGGCCTGCTCAGGGTCATGAAAAGTTGATATGATTCTGGGATTGTTGTCCTATTTTATTGTGTAAATGTATTTGACAACACCTTATTGATAGATGATATATGCACTAATGATATATAAAATCATAATTGAGAAAACTGAAGTACTTACTTTTGCCTTTTTTTCAAAAATAGACTTGGGCAACATCTGAGGACCGAGGTGTGTTTTTATAATTCTTCTGAAAGGCAGTTTTTCCATCCTCTTTAACAATATTAAAATCATAGGGAAGTCAACATCATTCATGCAAAGGAAATCATACACAAATATAAATTAAGGATATCAAAGTTCATCCCTAAAAAAAACTGAGTCCCACTGATCTTTGTCATCATAATTGCTGTGGTGGAATCTCCAGTTACACTGGAAGGAAGTGTCAAGAGGGGTCTGATTTTGGAGTTTTTGTGCTACAGGAAGCAGCACAGGTCTAACCTTCCCCCAAATCTTTGAAGCCTTACCTTGCTATTCCCCAAGGGAAAGCATTCAGTCTAGTGACTTTTCTTTAAGTTATCTAACTTTTATTTATTTTTTTCTACAATAGTCTCTGAAAGAGGGCAGGGGCTGAACTAAGAATTCATGATAAAATACAAAGCTACAGAAAATATTTTAAAATGATGACAAACTAAAAACTCTGACCGAATCTTCAATTCAAGTCCTAATTTTTGACTTGTTTGTCTTCATACCTCTTATATATAATCTCTGAAGTGGTGGTATGTATTTATCACTGATGCGAGGTAGCATGTTATCAAAAATCAAAGATGAAATTTCACTCCTTATTCCAATGGAAATTACACTAAATAAGGTTGATTAAGCTTTGGGATAGAATTAATTCATCTAAAAAACAAACCAGCTAAGCTAAAAATGTTATCTCTGCTGATATGGGTCTTGATGTTCAGACGGTGACTCCTTTGTGACCTCTGATGTTGATGTGTTCCCATCAACACATACACATTGAAATAAGTGCAGGTCCCACTTTCAAAAAGGGTGCCTGTCCCTACTTTAGCGTATTTTTCATAGATTAATGTTATGATATTTAAGGGCAGAGCTCAGACTAGCAAAATATGCTCCAATGATCTACATTTTTTCCAGTGAGCTGATTAAACTGATCACACAGCCTCACACATAAATCCATGTTCCTCTCCTGCACCTGTCTCACTTTTTTTTCCCTAATGAGTGAATTTCACTTTGTTAAAACAAAGCTGCTCTGTCCTACATCAGCTTTCAAATCTTTCATTTGACTTTCCTGCCACTTGATAGAAGCTACTGAGTATTTCTCAACTTGTAACCTCAAATTCTGAGCGCCAAAGAATTGAGGTCTTTGAACTATGGTGCTGGAGAAGACTCCTGTGACTGCAAGGCATTCAAACTGGTCAGTCTTACAAGAGATCAACCCCGACTTCTCTTTAGAAGGCCAGATCCTGAAGTTGAAACTCAAGTATTTTGGCCACCTAATGAGAAGGAAGGACTCACTGGAGAAGAGCCTAATGCTGGGAAAGATTGAGGGCAATAGAAGAAGGGGGCGACAGAGAAGGAGGTGGCTGGATGGAGTCACTGACGCAGTAGGTGTGAGTTTAAATGGATTCCAGAAGATGGTAGAGGACAGGAAGGCCTGGAGGAACATTGTCCATGGGGTCGCGATGGGTCGGACATGACTTTGCAACTAACAACAACAACAACAAACCTCAAATTTTCCTGGATCTCCAAATTCAAGAAATGAAATTAGTGATAATTCTTGCAGTGTTGGCTGCCATTGTTTCTGTTTGTCTTCATCATATTTTCTAGAGGCAACTTCCAGCTGTGTTAAGATCTGCTTAACCCAGTTTGTACCTGAAGAAACGCAGAAATGTTATCACTTAATATATAAAAAGACATATCCTGACCATAGATCATTTCAATCATATCAGAATTGAAACTATAAATGAGAATGAGAAAATGCAGGAATAAACATTGACTGGACATGAAACTTCAAAAAGAATGAGAGGAAGGTGCAGTAAGAGTAAGAATTTAGTATTGAATAAGTAACTAAACATTAAGCATTGTAATTAAAATGGCAATAATCAACTGTCTTCTTAAAATAAGAATATAGAAACATAGAAAACTATCTGATAGAGCTGTATTATAATCTACATTGCATGAAATAGTCACAATCTCAGAATCAAATTCCTTGCAAACTTGAATAGATAAATTTATCCTGTTTGACTAGATATGTGCTTTATGAAATTCTTTTGGGGTATGTCCACAGAATATAATTTTTTTCAACACACTAGTGTTTACCTCCAAAGAACCTGATAAAGTCATTTTTCAATACTACATAAATAGTAAGAATTTTACCAACTTTTTAACGCATTTTCACACATTACATGGATTGATTTGGAAAATATGTAATTGACATTTTCAGAATTACAGTATTGAAGGTGTTCATATAATTGGTTATTTTAAGCAGAGATGCCAATGTCATTTTATGACTCTGTATTTCTTGAAATACACAGAAGATCAAGACTGTCATCTTAGGCATAGTAATCACTGAGGAATTTCATTAAGACAAATTATTAAATGCATCACAATAAAATGTCTTGCGCTTTGGAATCTGCAAGTTTTTTTTTTTATTTAAGAGTTATAAACTCTACAGAAACTATTAAACATGCATACATATGTGCAAAAGCATTCCTTGCAAAACTGTAATGTTTACCTGATTTGGGGTATGCCACTAGTATGATATCATCTTCCCGAGCTCTAAAAGTATTAATCCTTTTCAAGGTTTCTAGGCAAGAGGTCATCGTAGGATATAACACCCCGTCATACATAAATGTCCGTTCCAAAGGAGCCGTCTTTTCATTTTCTTCCAACTTTTCATCCAGAACTTTGCTTAGCTGTTGTTCAGCCATGATCGTGCTATTCTAAGAACACAGATGGGTAGCCTGGAGATTTAGTTGGTTATGTACTGTAAGTGAAGCTAATACACTTATAGAGAAAACATCTGACACATAACAAAGAACACACTCAAACAACAGGACCTGTTACTAATTAATTGTCATGAAGTAAATTTGAACAAAGTTCATTTAACCCTTCAATTTTCCAATGAAGTTGTGGCCAATTTGGATTGAATAGATAACATGTTAGAGAAAAGGGTATTCTTAAGGGAATAATTTTCTCTGGAAATGGGGTTAAAGTTCCTGAGTTCATGAAATACTTGCTGGACAGCAAGTTAAAAATCTTAGAGCAACACGTTCTCAGAGCAAAGGAGGTGGCAGTAATTACTTATTGCAAAGCTAGGATACAGGTAAGCTGTGTAAGCTCACAGCATACATATAAACTGCAAGTAATAGCTCATAGGTCATAAATCATAGTTATAATCATTAATAATCATTATATAATAATATCATTAATCATAATAATCATTAATAAATATGTGAAATATGAAATCTCATTTTTGGCATTCTATAGATTTCTTAGGCATTCTATAGAATGCCTAATTTCACACATTGACCATAACATATACTTGTATATAAGACTTGTATTTTTTTTCCCCACCTCTCCTATCTGATCTGGAAAAATGAGCATGGTCCAGGGACTGTTAACTAGAAAGCATTGGCTGATGGAGCCACAGTAAGCCTAGAGGGAGAAATCTTTTTTTCCTGTGGCACCTTTTATAAAGCCTTGAAAACTTGGATTTATGCCCAGTTGTGGGGCCCTGGTCATGGGTTAAAGCCCACCTCTTATTTATTTATTTATTTATTTATTTATTTATTTATTTATTTATTTATTTATTTATTATTTGGATTTATATCCCGCCCTTCTCCTCATAGGACTCAGGGCGGCTGACAATCAATTAAAATACATAAATAACAATACAGATTTAAAATTAATTAAAATAGATATTTAAATATTGTCCGATTTAAAATATAAATTAAAACCCCTCTAAAAATTACCCTAGGCCAGTCCTG
>NW_015386211.1:1393512-1394850 GCF_001527695.2 Protobothrops mucrosquamatus | reverse complement strand
GAGGGAGGCCGGGCGATTATCTGATGACGCAATGAGGGTGGAGTAGTAATTAGACCTCGCCACCCTCATCGCCACAAGGTAGGATCTAACATGTATCCTTACCTGTGTTCGGTCGGATTCGGTTCGGGTGGCCCTCCAACTGCTCTCTAGGCGTCTTTTCCGGCGTTTCATCTCTCTCAGCCCCTCGGTAAACCAAGGGTTGTACGGAAGGTTTGTTCTATTACAGTGGTTCTCAACCTGTGGGTCGGGACCCCATTTGGGGTCGATCGACCATTTCATGGGGGTCGCCAAGCAAGGCTGTCCACCATTTTTTTTGTCCGACATTTTTCCCCCTTTTCCGGCGGGTGCCTTACCTCCCTTGGGCTGGGCCAGCTGGTGGTCGGCCTGCTCCATCTCTGCCGCATGCCAGCTATGCCTCGGCCGGCACAGGGGGCGGAACCATGCATGCGCGGCGCTCCCGGGCAGGGAAAGTCCTCGACTTACGACCGGTTGGGTAGTCCTCGACTTACGACCGGTTTAGTCCTCTACTTACGACCGGTTTAGTCCTCGACTTACGACCGGTTGGGGTCACGGCATTAAAAAGGTTGAGAACCACTGTTCTATTATGTCTGGCGACTATGTGTTTTTATTTTTGTTTCTTACAATGCATATGTTGTAAATTTTATTTGTTTTATTATAAATTGCCTAGAAATGCATAAAAGTGAGATGGGTGGGTATATAAATTGAATAAATAAATAACACAAGTGTACAAGCCTGGGGGGGGGAATGATTCAAACTTATGTTTTTCTTTAGCTACAAACCCTTGTTCATGAAATGATCAGCTTCACAGTTACAGAGATGTTACAAGGAGTAAAAGCTTAGAAGAAAAAAAAATCCTTTTTCCTTCTGTTGGAGGAATGTCTTTCTTTTGGTTCATTTCTAGTTCAGGTTAATTGTCCTCACTGTTTAGAAAGTTTATCCTTAGTTCCAGGTTGCTTCTCTCTTCGATTAGTTTCCATCCATTGTTTTTTGTCCTGCCTACAGGTGCTTTGTTAAATAAATTGACCCCCCTCCTCTTTGTGGCAACCTCTCAAATACTGGAATAATGGAATATCATGTCACCACTAGTCCTTCTTTTCTGTCAATTATTATTATTATTATTTATTATTATTAATTTGATTTATATACCGCCCTTCTCCCGAAGGACTCAGGGCGGTGCACAGCATATTAAAAACAAGTAACAATAAAATACCAAAATAAAATAAATAAATACCAAAATAAAAACCCCTCTAAAACCAAATTAAAAGCCAAATATTAGTAGCTGTGTCGTAATTAAAATTATATTAAAATCATCCCTAA
>NW_015386211.1:1380574-1392705 GCF_001527695.2 Protobothrops mucrosquamatus | reverse complement strand
CAAAGCCACGAATGATCTCCCCCAGCGGCTTTACATAAATATTGAACAAAAGGGGGGAGAGGACCGACCCCTGAGGTACCCCACAAGTTAGGGGTCTAGGAGTCGACCTCTGTCCCCCCGCCAATACAGACTGCGTGCGGTCGGTGAGGAAGGAGGAGAACCACCGCATAACGGTGCCTCCCACTCCTAACTCACCGAGACGCCGCAGCATGATACCGTGGTCTACAGTATCAAAAGCCGCTGAGAGGTCCAAAAGAACAAGGACAGAGGAGTAACCTCTGTCCCGGGCCCTCCAGAGATCATTGACCAACGCGACCAATGCCGTTTCCGTGCTGTGTCCCGGCCTGAAGCCCGACTGGTATGGGTCTAGATATTCTTCTGAAAGACTGACATCCAGTGGTCCAGGTGTGATCCCATCAGTGCAGATCACAGGAGAAGAAGGACTTCATGTGTATTGATCTGTAGATATGGTTGTACTATAAGGCTGCAGTCCTTTTATCTGAATGTTAGCCCCGTTGATCTCAATGTTATTTCCTTTTAATAAGCACATACAGGCCCGTTATACACAAGGTATCTGTAGTTTGCTAGGGCTAATGATATCACACATATACAAATATGAGATTTTTGACACAACCGTGTAATACTGTTTGCACATTTGCCTCCTTTGTAGAAAGCCTTCACTATAAAGTTTCTTTGTGTTAGTGGTCATACAGAAGAGAACATTTGGTATGGATTAGAACCAAGAGCTTATTTCTTTCGAATCTGGGGGTGAATTTCTCTATTAAAGCAAAATAAAATTTATAAGGAATTCTGTTATCAGGAACAATAGAAGCCTCTTAGTCATTGTCTTTCATAATTGCTCAACAAATTTTGCATAGAATAAGAGAGTAAATTCTTATAGGTAAGTATAGTTTTTTATTAATTCTGGAAGGGTTCTTCCACTTAAAAATAAGTATGAAATATCAAATATATAGATATCTGTAAGATATCTTGGTGTCCTGACAGCAGCTTTTTTTCAGACTGTTGGACTCCAGCTCCTATCATTTTTTATTCATCACATAACCCAACCAATAGCTATGTTGGGATTATCAGAAATGGCATCTGGCACATCTGGAGACCGAGGAAGGCACTACAAATTCTTCTTGAACAACCTAACCTCATGCAGAGAATCAGAACCTGAGAGATGTGTAGCACTGATGGTTTCTTTAGTTTTTGCAGTACAGCTCATATTTCAGCATCATTCCAAGCTTAGTTTTTGCTACACTCTCCTCAAATTTTCTGTCCATTCTTTCACTCTGGCTTTCTGAGAAGACAGATGTCCAATCACCTATTATGCCTAGAAAAAGAAAAAGAAAGAAAGAAAGAAAAGAAGAATTATAGTGGTAGGTGGAGGGTGGGAAGCTAAGGGGAGAGAAAGTCTTTCTCCCAAAGAATAACTATTCTTCAAATCTCTGTGGAGATTCTCAGTCATCCAGGTCATAGTTGTCTTAAAGAGGCTTTTTCAAAAGGCAATTGGACTTTTTTTTCCCCTTGAGGAAGAAAAAGACATTTTGCTTCTCATCCAAGAAGTTTCATCGGTTCTGGAAGGATGGTAGGGGTGATGGAAGGAATTAGTCTTCTTCTTCTTCAAGAGGAAAAACAAAAGCCCAATTGCCTTTTGAAAATGCACCTTTGAGACATTCTTCAAAACTCCTTAAAAACAATAAATATTTTTATAGCACAATAAAGACACTTCTATGGGACATTCTTAGATGCTCAGTTCCTATGGTTTGTGAAATGTTAATTTTAACAGGGAGATTTTATGCCTACTTAGAGAATCTCCCATACCCAATTCTCAGATTTGGCAAAGATCTCCCTCCCTTGTGTTATCCCTCAAAAAGGTTCTTTTAGCTATTTCCTTTTGGATGAGAAACATAGATTAATACATTTCAATAAGCATTTTGTAGATTACTATCAGGCTTCATACGATGGCATTTGTCCCCTTATTCAGCATTTGATTCTACTCAGCAAGAAGACTCTCAGATAGATCTTAGTGAGATTTAAATATTTATTATAGAGAAGAATGAACCCATAAACAGAGTAATTGATTCCCCATGGCAGTGCAAAGAAGTCATATTTTAGCTATCTGTCATCTATCTATCTGTCATCCATCCATCCATCTTATTATCTATGCTCCAGAATTAAATCTGATTTTTTTCCTCCCATCCTTCTCTTCATCCATCCATCTTATCATCTAAGCTCTGGAATTAAATCTGATTTTTTTCCTCCATCCTTCCAATTAAATAGTCTCTGGATTTTCTTGGGAAGCAGGTAAAATATATTTATATAATAGTTCTCTTTAGCCAGGGAACCACTGGCTGCAGTTTTATCATTCTCATACCTTATACTTACCCATTCTAAGTAGCTAGTTATGCTTATTAATTCTTCAGACTTTTAGTGCTTTCATTCTAGTATCATCTCCTATTTAAATTTGCTTTAATTCAGTGGAAATTGCTTCTAAGTAGATAGATTAATTCTAAGATGATTTAATTTGGATTCTTTCCTTCTAAAATTGTTACTGGTTTTATTGATGTCTTATTTTATTGTGAGTATTTTATGGAGAGATGGCTATAAATTGTGCAAACAAATAATATGCACATTTATAAGGGTGCAAATAACTGTTAAATACAACAAGTAACAATATTAAGACTGGCTTCCTATATGTAATAGGGAGGTTTCCTGCTCTTTCCATGGCACAGTACAGATTTCATTTACACTGGTCAAACTCCTGCAGATTTCATTTACACTGGTCAAACTCCTCCTTTAGGTTATAGGAGTTTCAAAAACATTAATAGAAATATAATAGTTTGATGTAGTGATTAAGGCGCAAGGCTAGAAACCAGGAGACAGTCAGTTCTAGTCCCACCTTAGATGCAAAGCTTTAGGTGCAGATTCATTCTAAAATATTCACTTCATATATTTGTACAGGTAGTCTTCTACTTACAATCACAATGGAGTCCAAAATTTCTGTTGCTAAGTGAGGCAGTTGTTAAGTGAGTTTCCCCCCATTTTATGACCTTTCTTCCATAGTTGTTAAGTGAATCTCTGCAGTTATTAAATTAGTAACACTGTTGTTAATTGAATCTGGCTTCCCCATTTACTTTACTGCTCAGAAGGTCACAAAAGAGAATCTTGCAACACATGATATGAACCAGTTGTCTAGCATCTGAATTTTGATCATGTGATCATGAAGATACTGGTTGTAAGTGCAAAAAATGGTCATGTTATTTTTTTTTTCAGTGGTGTTGTAACTTCAAACATCACTAAACAAACTGTTGTAAGTCAAGGATTGTCTGTATCATATTCCCTAATATTTGAATAATATAAAGCATCATGAGCCTTTCCCAACCCACTGCTAGACCTCAGCCCTTATCATTCCTAGCCAGCACACCTTTAAGTATTAAGAGTTGAAATCCCACACACCATAAAGCCACTAGGTTAGAAAAGACTATTAAATGTTGTAGACAAAATTATTAAAAATATTACAATGTTACCTTTGCGGAAAAGTGCTTTCCCTAGTTTTCCACAGGTTCCTGCGTTATTTTTCATGTTTTCAAAACTTGTTTTCTTTACAATGCTCTCAATCTCCTCTTCAGTTACAGAAAAATTAAAGAATTTGGCTATTTTTTTCAGTGCTGAGACTGGATTCTGAATAATACATCAATATATAACATAAGTAAGTATGCTTTTAGATTGCTTCAATTCATGTCTTGATCTGGGTACCATACATTTTTTATATATATTTATAGGCTGGGCTTGTGCAGATTAGTATAAATAAATAAATAAATAAATAAATAAATAAATAAATAAGCAAAACAAAACACAGTTTTTATTGTTTCATTGAAATATTAGCAAGAGTAGATCAGGTGATCCAGAAGTTGACCTTAAAATGAAAATGTTTCTGAGATATTTACCAATTGCTTAGAGAAAAGTAACCAGGTAGAAATCTTGAGTTACATTTCCTATTTCTATATCCTGATCAATTGTTCATTACTATATAGTACTTGGCCAGACATAATTTTTTTATTAAATTAAATCTAAATGTTTATTCTTAAAAACGTACCTCTTTTATTTCCTCATAGGTAATAAAAAATACATTGCTGTCCTCCAGATAGTTGTTCCATTCAGTAATATGATCAAAATAAGATCCAAAGATCACTGGTAGGAATTAAGCAGAACATTTTGATATTGATTTCAGTGTGAACTCTCACTGTATCCTTTCTATTTCACTTTTTCTCTGATTATTAACAGATGCAAATTACCATACATAATTTTAATCATTGATCACCATTATTATTATTATTATTATTTAATTGTTGGGTTGCTCAGGTAACAGGAGCATCTATAGGGGAATCCAAAACTTATGGCCCCTCAACAAAAACCCCGCTGTTTCTTTTTTTTACACGTACCACACATTTTTTAAAAGGTGCAAGGTTTGATTGTATAGTCATGGTGATCATCTTGACATTTTTGGCAGCTCCCTCTCCACTGAAGCCTCTGCTTGCTAATCATGTGTGCTTATTAGATTGCCTTAATTATTCACCAAAACTGGTGTTTGCTTTGCCATTCATTCATAGTGTATAATTCCAATTTTTGTTTATGGGTACCAGTCAAACCATATGTCATTTCAACCATAGTCAACCACACACAGAGGCATTGGCAAGATACAACTTCTCATCAAAATGAGGAAAACAGCAATGTGCTATCATGCCACTGTGAAGCTTTGGTCATTTGTCCCCATGCCCTCTTTTGATACCACCTGTAGATACTTCTCGTCAGACCTGTCCCGGAATTATCATTGTCCTTACTCATTAAAGTAAATATATTTGGTCACTTTCCTCCCACTAAACTGAAAAGTTAAGTTTAAAACCGATGTAATAGTTTTCATTGTGTCATTAGTAGAATTGGTGGAGTCAAATGAGAAAATGCTGAAAAAATGCATCCTGATTTAACAGCCAATAACATTAAATGGCAATTAAGCACATAAATGTGTACAAGAGAGAATTAATATCTATGGGGATTCTTAGTCATCCAGGTCATGGTTGTCTCAAAGGTGCTTTTTCAAAAGGCAACTGGACTACGTTTTGTTTTTTTTCTTGAGGAAGAAAAACTTATTCGGTTCTGACTGGATGGTAAATGGATTACTTTTACTTTTCAAAGAATTAATTTTCAAATGAGCTCACAAATGACTCCAGAATGGAAATGAATGTTTTTGCAAAGGGTAAGGGATGCAAGAATATTTCTCTTTGTAGCCTGCATTAGACATGTATACAGAAAACACAAATCAAGTCAATGTTACTTACTGGCCAAATTCACACAACATACTATACTAGGCTAAAATGAGGTTGGGTAATTTGTAGTTCAGTACTATAGGAAACGCTGCCATTGTCTCAGCATGTTGAGTGAGATTTGTCATCCCATTACAACATAATGGTTTATGGGAATGGTATACAAATGGTATACAAATACTAGGCTAATGTGCAGTTAATCTAGGTTTATGTCTGTGAGATGAACTTTAGAGAATGAAATGAAANCGTTTGGGAGGCCGCGGGGGGGTGCGGCGGGCCGCAGCGGGGCGTTCGGGAGGCCACGGCGGCGGCGGCAGCGCGGAAGGGAGGCAGCATTCGCTCCATAAGACGCACAGACATTTTCCCCCATCTTTTGGGGGTGAAAAAGTGCGTCTTATAGAGCGAAAAATACGGTATTTGGAAATGAACTGAATGGGGATTAGAAATAAAATTATTAGAAATTGGGATCATTTAAAATCTGGAAATGATAAAGATTAAACGTTAAACTTAAATATCAATGGGAAATTAAAGTTAAGAAAAACTTACTAGGTTATTGTCTAAAAGGTGGAATGTCAAATTAATTAAGATATGTATAGACTGAAGATTATTGATGAATATTAGAAAGGTACTTTTTGTTTGATTGATAGAATAAAAACTGTATTGGTTCGAACATGAGAGTAGATATTATGAGGGAAAGAGAGGGAATTTCTTGTTGTAATACTTTGAGATTTGTACTGATGATATTCCAATGTAATGGAATTACTGTGCTCAGCCGCCACACTACTTTTCAAATATGTAAATATTGTAAAATTAATTAAAAAAAAACTTGGAATAAAAAAATAGAGATAAAATTATCAAATTAAGAGAATAGTAATTTTGTTTTTAAATAAAGTTCCTTTCCAAGACAGAATAGCAGAATAACACAGTTGGAAGGGAACTTAAAGGTCTTCTATTCCAGTCCCCTGCTCATGCAGGAGTCCCCGTACCCTTCTGAACAAATGGTTGTCCAATCTCTTCTATTTCCATTTCCCAAGATCCTAAGTAAAGTATTGTAAGCAGCAAAGCTAAGAATATTTAACACGAGATATTTAACAATGGTTCAGTCTGAATAATTAAGTGAAGATAAGACTGATTTGTTGAACTTGCCTGATACAATACTAAAAAATGAAATCAAGCTGCAACAATTTCAGACTTCAAGCTGCAATGTTGCACCTTTCCTGCTTGCTTGAAAACCAGAAAAAGAAATCATTCCATTTTTATTTTGAATAAAACACAATTTCTTATAATTATGTTCCACGCCAGTTCAGAACCTGAGAAGTTAGTATGATCTTGGGCTTGCTGTCTTATTTTACTCTGTAAATTTATTCAACAACACTTCATTGATAGATTTATATATATGAATATGTATATATCTTAATGATATGTAAAACCAAAATTGAGAATTAAGGTGCTTACTTTTGCCTTTTTTTCAAAAATAGACTTGGGCAACTTTTGAGGGCTGAGGTGTGTTCTTATAATTCTTCTGGAAGGCATTTTTTCCATCCTCTTTAATCATATTAAAATAAAAGGAAGTTAATATCATTTATGCAAAGAAAATTATACACAACTATAAATTCATCATCATCATAATTTTAGTCATTGTCTATCCACTGCAGAATGAAGACCTCTTTCTCATGTTTCCAACCTATACAGTCCTGAGGTTTCTTTTACCAATTGGGTCCACAATACTTGCTGATGTTGTCAATCCATCTTGTTTTAGGTCTCTTTCATGGATGCTTTTTATCAAGTGGAAGTATAAATTAGGGATATCAAAGTTCATCTCTAAAAAAAATCTGAGTCCAAGTGATCTTTGTCATCATAAACTCTGTGGTGGAATCTCCAGTTAGACCAGTGGTTCTCAACCTATGGGTCGATCGACCATTTCACGCGGGTCGCCAAGCAAGGCTGTCCGCCATTTTTTCCCCTTTTCCGGTGGGTGCCTTACCTCCCTTGGGCTGGGCCAGCTGGTGGTCGGCCTGCTCCGTCTCTGTTGCTTGCCAGCTACGCCTCGGCCTGCGCAGGGGGCGGAACCACGCATGCGCGGCGCTCCCGGGCAGGGAAAGTCCTTGACTTACGACCGGTTGGGTAGTCCTCGACTTACGGCCAGTTTAGTCCTCGACTTATGATCAGTTTAGTCCTTGACATACGACCGGTTTAGTCCTCAACTTACGACCGGTTGGGGGTCGCAGCATTAAAAAGGTTGAGAACCACTGAGTTAGACTGTAAGGAGGTGTTAAGTGGAAGCAGCACAGGTCTGACCTCCCTCAGAATCCTTGAAGCCTTATCTTGCTGTTCCCAAGGGAAAGCATACAGTATAGTGAGTTTCGTGTAACATAGACAACCAGGAATAAAACTTCTGTTGAGACTCTCCAGGAGTCCTTGTGGTTGCTTTTGCCTGACCCTACCTAATTATGTGACTGTTTCATATAAAACATACTGATTGATGTGAGGAAAGTTACTGTGGAATCCACAGTGCAGTGTAAATGTGAAAGAATTGAGCAGCTAAACACTGATTGTCATTCTGTGACATGATCTCCCCAATACATGTGCTGTATTTGGAGAGTGATAAATTCCTCTGTAAAAGCATTGGGGCAGAGCAGATACGGCGTTTTTTGGACATATACAGAGATCTGATGCTAAGACTTTAAAGGATGTTGAAAACAAGCTGGTGAGGGAAGCAGAAAGGGAATTAGAGTTGAAGTTTTGGAACTGGGAGGGAGGGGAATATGGCTGGCAAATTAAACTGGATTTAGTTAGTTTGAATGTTAAAAGTTTTCAAGTTCATGGTGGACCAAAGACATTACACCACTTCTGGTGTAATGGAAAGATCCCAGAAAACAAAGGAGAATTGTGCTTTTAAGATTTGGTCTTACCCAATTGAGGATTATAGAAGACTCAAGACGGTAATTATTTGGCTAGCCACAAGAGATTGCTATCTAGGCATAATTAACAAAAAAGGTAAATGGTTTCCCTGTCAGCCATGTATGTCTCATCTCCATTTCTTGGCCAAGAGAGCCAATGGTACCCAAAGACAATTTCCATGGTCATGTGGCAAGCATGGCTAAATGCCAAAGGCGCAAAAAAAGCTGTTACTTTCCCACTGAAGTGGTACCTATTAATCTACTTGCATTTGCATGCTTTCAAACTGCTAGGTTGGCAGGGGTTGGGGCAACTAATGGGAGTTCACCCCATTTCATGGAGGTCATGTCTTGAACCCAGGCCGATAGCTCTTCAGCTAACAAGCTCAGCATCTTTAACCGCTGAGCCATTGCATCTCCTGAATAATTAACACATTTGGTTAACACAGTTGGTTAATAATTTGGGAAATTATATGGCTTACATATTACATTTTAGAACAGACACAATGACATGCACACATACACAATGACACAACAGTAATATTCTTGCAGGCAGGGAGATAGGTGTGCACAGAATGGTAGATCAATAAAGCTATATATCAATTTGTTCTATTCCAACCTTTTCTGAAGAGCCCTGGGGTGCAGTGGTTAGAATGCAGTATTGCAGGTAAAATCTGCCCACAGCCTGGAGTTTGTTCCTAACAGGGCTCAAGGTTGACTCAGCCTTCCATTCTTCTGAAGTTGGTAAAATGAAAAGCCAAATTGTTGGGAGTAATATGCTGACACCATAAACCTCCCAGAGAGTGCTTTAAAGCATTATGAGGCAGTATATAAATCTAAATAAATGCTATTGCTATTCATCAGGAGTCTTTGTAGGCAGATGAAGAAAGGAGGAAAAAAATACATTGCCGCATGCTGCTTACATTATTATTTTTGCATTGTTGAAACCAGGGCTTTTTTTCTCGGAGAAAAGGTGGCGGAACTCAAACCTGGCCACGCCCTCATCAAACCCTAGGACCGCCCCTTTAGAGAACAGGAATTCAAGTAAAATTTGGGAGGGGCTATTTCCGGTGTGGGAGGGGCTATTTCCGGTGCGGCCGGCCCGGAAAAAGGTGCCGGAACGCGGTTCCGCCGCGTTCCGGCTGAAAAAAAGCCCTGGTTGAAACAGAACCAATGCAACTCTTCAATTTTAACAAATCTGATTTATGAGACCTATCCAGTTTATCTGGTTGGGTTCTGAAAGCTGCCCTCACAAGCACATCCATTACAAGGTGGCTGAAGGCAAGAGTGGACTTCGAAGGGAAGCAAAAGTCAATAGTGTTCTTTAGTTTTTGCTTCCTAGATCATTGCAACTGGTTTAAGACATGCTGCCTTTGAGTTTGGAGTTGGTTAAAAGACATCAAATCATTGAGACACTTTAGAAAAAACTATACACAGATGGAAAGCCAACATTTTAAATGGCTTAAGATACCGGAGGACCTGGACAGACTTGAACATTGGGGGCTATCTAACAAAATGAAATTCAATGGTGAAAAAAGTAAGGTTCTACATTTAGGCAAGAAAAACCAAATGTACAGGTATAGTATTGGGGGTACCTTGTTCAATAGTAGTAACTGTGAGAGGGACCTCGGAGTCCTAGTGGACAATCATTTAAATATGAGCCAGCATGTGCTGCAGCTGCCAAAAAAGCCAACACAGTGCTGGGCTGCATTAACAGAGGGATAGAATCAAGATCACGTGAAGTATTAATACCACTTTACAATGCCTTGGTAAGGCCACACTTGGAATACTGCATCCAGTTTTGGTCACCACGATGTAAAAAAGATGTTAAGACTCTAGAAAGAGTACAGAGAAGAGCAACAAAGATGATTAGGGGACTGGAGGCTAAAGCATATAAGGAAAGGTTGATGGAATTGGGTATGTCTAGTTTAATGAAGAGAAGGACGAGGGGGGACATGATAGCAGTATTCCAATATCTCAGGGGCTGCCACAAAGAAGAGGGAGTCAAGCTATTTTCCAAGGTGCCTGAAAGCAGAACAACAAGCAATGGGTGGAAACTAATCAAGGAGAGAAGCAACCTAGAACTAAGGAGAAACTTCCTGACAGTTAGAACAATTAACCAGTGGAACAATCTGCCTCCAGAAGCGGTGAATGCTCCAACACTGGAAGTTTTTAAGAAGAGACTGGATAGCCATTTGTCCAAAATGGTGTAGGGTTTCCTGCATGAGCAGGGGGTGGACTCGATGACCTCCAAGGTTCATTCCAACTTTATTTATTTATTTATTTGTTTGTTTGTTTGTTTATTTGTTTGTTTGTTTGTTTGTTTGTTTGTTTGTTGTTGTTGTTGTTGTTGTTGTTGTTATTATTATTATTATTATTATTATTAAATATGCTTTTTCTTGTCATGCAAACAGTGGCATCTCATTTCAACTAATAGAAATAAATCACTGAAAACAGTTCCAGGCCAAATCTCCCTTGCTAAATTGTGTTCAATATGTTCAATACAGCATTCTAGAACTTTTCGGTTGACATGGAAATCTTGGTTGGATACAATGGTCCCTTAATTCATTCCAGAGAAATGGATATGGTTTCCATCAGTGTAATAAGGATATAGATTGAGGAAATTCTTCAGATGTGGAATGGACACTTGGATTTAACTTATATGACTGTTATTGATAAAATGCATTTTTTTCTATAACAGTCTATGAAAAAGGGCATGAGTTGAACTAGATATTCATGATAAGATACAGAGCAACATGAAATATTTTAAAATAAGGACAAGCTGAAAATCTCGGACAATCTTCAAGTCCTTTTTATTAATTTGTTTGTCTCGGCAGTGTGTGGGTGTTTACCACTGATATTTGGTGGCATATTATCAAAACTCAAAATGCAATTTCCCTCTATATTCATTGGAAATAACACTAAATAAGGCTGGCTAAGCTTTGGAATAGAATTAATTCACCTAAAAAACAAACCAGAAAAACTAAAAATGTTGTCTCTTCTGACTTGGGTCTTGATGTCAGTGGTGGCTTTCCCATCAATACATACACATTTAGATGAGTGTTACAAGGATGCCAGCCCTTACTTTAATTTATTTCTTATAGTTTAATGTTATGATATTTAAGGGCTTTGTTTGTAGTAGAGCTCCAATGATCTACAATAAATCTTTACTGTGAGCTGAACACAGAGACCTCACACAAACATCCCTATTTTTCTCTTGCACCCATCCAGCTCTTTTCTTTTCTAATGAATGAATTTCACCTTGTGAAGTCTCAAGGTGCTCTAATTTATAAAAATAGCACTCCTGTTTACAGCTTGTAAATCTTTTATATGACCTTCCTGCCACTTGATGGAAGCTACGGTGTATTTCTCTGATTTCTAACCTCAAATTTTTCTGGATCTCCAAATTCAAGACGAGGAACTAGTGTTAATTCTTGCAGTATTTGCTGCCTTCGCTTCTGTTCATCGTCATCATATTTTCCAGAGGCAATTTCCAGCTGTGTTAAAATCTCCACAACCCAATTTGAACCTGAAGAAATGTAGAAATGTTGTCACTTGATATATAAGGGTACATATCTTGACCCAAGGCCATTTCAACCATATCAAAGTTGAAAACGTAAACATAGAAACAAGAAAAGAATAAACATTGTGCATGAAACTTCAGAAAGAATGAGAGGAGGGTGCAGCTCTGATGTCTGTTGCATGCACAGTAACTTTAAGCATGTAGAGTTGTTGAGTAAGAATTTAATATCAAACTAGACTAGATATGTGTTATATGTAATTCTTTTGGGATATATTCCCAATATACAGAATTTATCAATATACCAGTGTTTTGGCCTGCTAAGAACCTAATAAAGTCATAAAGGGAATGAATTTTACAACTTTTGTTTATGTATTTTTATACATT
>NW_015386211.1:1376189-1379011 GCF_001527695.2 Protobothrops mucrosquamatus | reverse complement strand
AAATGGGGTTAGAGTTCTTGAGTTCATGAAGCACTTGCTGGACAGCATGCTAGAAATCTTAGAGCCACACTTTCACAGAGCAAAAAGTGTGGCAGTAATTAGCCATTACAAAGCTAGGATATTCTGCTAGCAATTTAACCCTCATTTTTCCTATCTTTTTCTGTTAGTTCAGTTGCGACTGCCATAGCCTACCTTTTTTGTCATCATAAACCTTGCTACCAAGTTGAATCAAGATTTGGCAAATTAATACTGGATGCTTAACATGACATTGAGTGGCTTGCACAAATTATATACATTATATAACTGAATAATGATTATACAGTATATAATATAATAATAGTATAATTGTTATTACATATCCTATCTGATCTGGAAGAATGAATATGCTTCAGGTAGTGCCGGCTAGAAAGAGTTGGTTGATGGGGCCTCAAGGGAGAAGCCATTTTTGCTGTGGCACCTTTCATCAAGCCTTGAAAACTTGGTTTTGTGGCATTAGGAATAAAGGGATGTCAAGATGGCAGCTACTAAATCAAACATGTGAAAAAGGTGCAGGGCTTCAGTCACATATTATGACCACCACCTTGATATGTTTGACACTCACGCAACCTTTGAATGTGTCAAATTTATGCTGATGTACCCTTCCATTAACTCAATGATAGGAGGAATATATCATCTGGGATTTTTTTAGTGTCTTGGAATTTTTTTTAAAAAAAATATTGGATTGTTTTTACAACAGTGGCCATTGAAATTTGTATGTATTTTGTTGCCTGCTTCTTCCTTTCCTGCATCCATTAACAGATTCAGCAGCCTGGATTTGCATTATTTATTTTCTGATTCAGGAAATCAGCTTCCATCTATGCTCTTCAAATATATGATCAGTTTTGTCTGTGGATCACATGACTTGTCTAATATGTCTGTGGTGATATATGAAAAGCACTTTGTCATCAATTCTATAGTATCGCTAGCATATGGTTTTGAAAATAAAAATTGGAAAAATATGATCGAAAAACTAGTCTTTATGACACCGAAGGAGTTATTTCATATACACGTGGGCCCAAGTACATATTTTTGCTCTATTTTTTTTTCACAGATATCGAGTAAGTTAATCAGATATTGTGCCCTCCTTTCCACCCCATTTCAAATTGTCTATATTCTTCTTTGTCAAATCAGTATGGAGGATTTATCCATCACTCCCTGGCTGAAGGTTTGTTCTAACAACATTTTCTGTCTGCCTTTCCTCTCCTCCTTCCTTGATACTCATATTATTAAAATATTAAAATGCCCTGAGATTCCCAATACAGCAAATGTTTGGGAAAGTAAAACAGGCCCCTTTCTTACAAAAGTTGAAATATACAACCCCTTGTCCATGACATAACCCGCTTCACCCAGTTACAAAGGTGCTGCAGAGAGTAAAAAAATTAGAAGGAAAAAAAATCCCTTTTCCCCTCTGTTGCAGGAATTCTCTGCTTTGGTTCATTTCTTGTTCAGGTCAAAAACCAGAGGCTATAATTCAGAGTTCAAATGTTTATTAGGCAAATAAGGCAATAGTGTTGGGTGCAGATAGGTGCGGACAACGTGGGAGCAAATTTGGTATAATGGTTAAGGCAGCAGGCTAGAAACTGGGAGACTGTGAGTTCTAATTTTGCCATGGGGATGAAACCAATTGGGTGACCTTGGGCTAGTCATGTTTTCTCAGTTTTAAGGAGATAATGGCAAACCACTTCTGAAAAACCTTGCCAGAAAACTGGGGATTTGTCCAAGCAGTCTCTGAGAATCAGACACAATTGGAAAAAAACAAAAACAAAAAATAACTATTCTGGACAGGGCTTCTGGTTTGCTGACACGGCTGCCATGAATGCTTGGAAGACAAGCTCCGATTTCCTCGTCCAGTTTTGCATCGCTGGGGGACCCTGAAAAGGCTCGAAAGTCGCCCCGTAGAGACGGCCAGCAAGGAGGGGCCTTTGCTGGATCGTGGGAGAGTGGTAGCTCTCCCGCTAGAGCCGGCACAACCCTCCAAACTGGCAGACGAAAGACCGCCCATAGTAATATGGTTCGTCACTAGGCTGCGAACAGCCGAAGTCTGGCAACTCACCATCTGGCAACTTTAAAGCAGCATGGAAGAGACTGGGTGAGACTTTTGTGAGGAATTGTGATAAAGGGAATTGGGAATATCTAAAATTGGGAAATAATAGATATTAAATGTTAAATTTTAAATATTAATGGAAAATTAAAATTGGGAAAAATTCATTAGTTCATTGATTGTCTCAAAGATTGAACGTTAAAATAATCAAGATATATATAAATTAAAAATGACTGATAAATGTAAGAAAGTTATTTTTTATTTGATTGATAGAATAAGAAGTGTATTAATTCAAATATGAGACAGTACATATTAAGGGGGAAAGAGAGGAAATATTTACTGTAATAGTTTGAGATTTGTACTAATGACATTTGCATGTAATTGAATTATGGTAACTCAGCTGCCACGTTGCTTTGCAAAGATATAAATGTAATATTAGAAAATCAATAAAATTTTCAAAAAAAGAGAAAAAGCGAGAAATAATAAAGAAAAGTGATAAATAAAAATAATAAACATTGGTAGAATATTTGATGGCAAGATGAAATTAAAATTAAGAGATGGGCAACTAACCTACAGAGATCATGCCAAAAAAGTGTGATTATCATTCAAAAATATAAATTTGAAACCAGTATAAAGAGCATTCCCTAGAACAGTGTTTCTAATAGTCCTAGGATGCCTGTGGGTTTAATTGCTTTTAAAATAATTCCAAATAGCTGTAAGGTTTCTAAAAGATATATGGGGT
>NW_015386211.1:1372463-1375478 GCF_001527695.2 Protobothrops mucrosquamatus | reverse complement strand
ATTAAAATTAAGAGATGGGCAACTAACCTACAGAGATCATGCCAAAAAAGTGTGATTATCATTCAAAAATATAAATTTGAAACCAGTATAAAGAGCATTCCCTAGAACAGTGTTTCTAATAGTCCTAGGATGCCTGTGGGTTTAATTGCTTTTAAAATAATTCCAAATAGCTGTAAGGTTTCTAAAAGATATATGGGGTTGATTTGCCTAATAATTTGTTTATATTTAAATATAAAGTACAGCAATGTGAATTCTATATTAGACATAAATAAAATTATAATTTCAGTGGGGGAAAAATAAAATAACTATTCTGGACAGATCTAGCCCTAAATTTGTCATGTTTATCTTTCCTAATAAAGTTCATCAAATGTGGGCTGAGTAATTTTTAACAATTCTGCATATCTTCAGATTTCTCTCTACTAACCTCCAAAGCTGGTCCAAAGGGATACTGACATCACTGTATTAAAATGAAACAGCACCCGGACTGAGACCCCACCCCATCCTGGGTCACCACATGTCCTCATTAAGGACAATCAGTTTTATCATCATACAGAATCATGGCTTCAAACCTCATGTCAACGCTGCTATCATCGGATGTTCTTGCTTTGACAACAGATGAAAATGCAGCCATTTTCTCTATGCTTTTAGAATTAGTTGATGTTGGGAGGGGGAATAGGGATAAGAGTCCAGCTAGTCATAACAATAATAACTTGGCCATGGGAACCTAAGGACATTGGGCCCAGAGCTGATAGTGTTTTGGTGGGCTAGAGAGCTGGGGAGGAAGCCCGCGCTTCAAGCTAATTGGGGAATGTGATTTATGACTGTTTATTGGAGATGGAAATTGTACTTTGTTACTTTGTATTCAGGGGAGGGGAATTTAGTTTTTGGGTTCAACTATGTAGTGCTGATAATTTGTTTCCCTAATAAAAGATTCTTTAAAGTAAATAATGCCTTGAAGTTCTTTTGAAGGGTTTCATCTGTCGGAACCATAACATTTTTATCTCCAATTTTTACCTATTCACCCTGAGGTCCCAAGCCCCAGTCTCTGTCCCTAGAGTTGAGGGATAGACCAATAAAGATTTGTGGAAGATCTTAACACGGAAAAGGAAGGGGCGCCTGAAACCAGCACCCCGGCAGTGGCTGCTGCTTCAGAGGAGGGAGCGCAGGCCAGTGCACTAGCAGAGAAGGAATCTTTTCAGGTCTCCCAGATGGGGGCAAGACAGTTCCAAGGGCAACTGATCTGGTCGTCAGACTGGACTTTACCCAGTGAAGACTCCAGACACCTCAAGACAGCCTTGCCACAATCAAGTGCTTCGAGGGGAGATGAGGTCGAGTTGCAAAGAGGGGGTTCTCACAAGTCGCGTTCCCCAGATCAATGGAGAGCCAAGAAATCAACTACTGCTGAGGACTCTGGTGAGTGGAAGTATCTGTCCACAGTCCGTAGTCAATCAGTGGAGAAGTTGGTGGAGAGATTTGAGGAGCTAGAGATGAGAAGTGGGGAACAACCCTCCCATTCTCCATACACAATTGATCATGATGATCAGCAGGGCAGCCACCAACTCATGCCGAGGGGAAGCCCCAGCCCCACCTGCACAGGGCAAGCGGCTTCCCCATTCACGAAGCCACCTACAATAGCCTCCAGCCCTGCAGAGAGGGACAACCCTAGTTGCCACCCCAGACATGGCAGCCCAGATCGCCGTCGCCCCTCCAGAAGCCCAGATGGCTGCCAGCGAGACAAGAGCCAAAGCCGTCACTGGGACAGCCAAAACCTGGACCGACATGCCTACCAGCCACCCAGCCCGAGGCCTCTACAGCAATGGGGGATGCCACAACCCCCAAAGCTGGGAGGCCAACAGCCGCTGGTGGTGCAGCAACAGCTTTGGCAGTGGTCGCAGCCCCCGAATGTGCAGCAGCAGTGGGGCTGACCACCATCTCTGAATGTGCAGCAACCGCTGAGGGGCCTGCAACCACTGGGGATCCTGCATCAACCACCACTGGGGCCGCAGGGGAACCTACAACAACCGGGGATACCACAATTGCCCGTAGGTCAGCAGCAGTGGGGGTGGCAACAGCACCCGAATGTGCAGCAGCCACTGGGAGGCCTGCAGCAACTGGGGATGCCACTTCAGCAGCCGCTGAGGTCATTGGGGGTCCTACAGCAATTGGGAATGCCACAGCCGCTGGGAGGACAGCAGCCGCCGGCAGTGCAGCAACAGCCATGGGGGTGGCAACAGCCCCTAAAGGCCTGCAGCAACTGGCAAATGATGGGGGTGCAACATCCACAGTGGGGAAGCCAGCAACCACCGGGAATGCAGGCTCACTGGGGAGCCCAGCGACCACTGATGGTGCCTCCCCTTAGAGTAACTTTTGATGGAGACCAGGAGAAGCTGATTTTCTTCCTCAACCAGGTGTGTTTCCACATGAACTGCTATGCCTATTTCTACCCGAACCCAGCCACTATGTTCGACATGGTGGTTTCCAATTTGGAAGGGGAAGCATCCAAGTGGCTGAACAATTGATACAATGAGCAAGGACCTGAGTTGGGGGACCTTCACCTCTTCCTCCTAGGACTGAGAGTAAGGTTCGAGGACACATCCATTGCCCTCAAAGCAGAAGAGTAAGTCCATAAGATAAGACAAGCTGGCAGGCCTGTACTGGAACACGTGCGAGAGTTTCACAAGACAGCCGGCCAAATAGAGAGGTGGCCTGAGCAATCCCTAGTTCATCACTTCACGGAGGGACTGGATGACTATCTCTCCCAGGCTTGTGTCTATCGAGCAGTCCCTAATGAATTGCAAGAATGATACAAGCAGCAATAAGACTGGACGTCCAGCCTGCCCGCTATAAGAAGCCACCACCTCAAGAAGCCGGGCCCAGGCCAGATCAACCCAAACGGCAACCACCCCCTGAAAGCCTCCAACCGCTGCGGCCACTGAAAACCCCAAGCCACCTGCAGGCTCATCAATCAAATGCTTCAGATGTGGACAACAGGAACATCGAGCAGTGAGTTGCCCA
>NW_015386211.1:1367560-1371026 GCF_001527695.2 Protobothrops mucrosquamatus | reverse complement strand
AAACCATGAAAACTGTTTGAAAAGGGCTTCTGAGACATATAAAAAGCAGGCAGATAAAAAAGGGCTCCTCAAAGGACATTCCAAGTTGGGGAAAAGGTTTATTTGTCCACAAAATATTTATGCCTTAAGTTATCTAATAAGAAGTTAAAACCGAAGTACTTAGGACCCTTCCCCGTTGTAAGGATCATTAACCCGGTCATGGTAGAATTAAAGCTTCCCAGACTCTTAGGGAAAGTCCACCCTGTGTTCCATTGTAGCCTGCTGAAACCTTTTTGGGATTCCACCTTAAGACCTCCCCCTAAGAAGGCACCTGGACCTTTCATAGTAGCAGGATAGACTCACTATGAAGTGAAGCATATTCTTGATTCTAGATTTTTTTAAAGGGTAATGGCAGTACTTAGTGCAATGGAAGGGGTATCCGTTGGCTGAAGCTACCTGAGTGAAATATAAGAAATATAAATGGAATAAATAAATAAAAACAACAATTGTACAAGCCTAGGGGGGAAAATGATTCAAACTTATGTTTTTCTTTAGCTACAAACCCTTGTTCATGAAATGACCAGCTTCACAGTTATAGAGGTGTTACAACGAGTAAAAGCTTAGAAGAAGAAAAAATCCTTTTTCCCTCTGTTGGAGGAATGTCCTCCTTTTGGTTCATCTCTTGTTCAGGTTAATTGTCCTCACTGTTAGAAAGTTTCTCCTTAGTTCCAGGTTGCTTCTCTCCTTGATTAGTTTCCATCCATTGTTTTTTGTCCTGCCTATAGGTGCTTTGTTAAATAAATTGACCTCCCTCCTCTTTGTGGCAACCTCTCAAATACTGGAATACTGGAATATCATGTCACCACTAGTCCTTCTTTTCTATCAATTATTCTTCTGAAAGAGCAACATCCAGAACTGCATCAACTGTCCAGGTGTGATCCCATTAGTGCAGATCACAGGAGAAGAAGGATTTCATGTGTATTGATCTGTAGATATGGTTGTACTATAAGGCTGCAGTCCTACACACTTTTATCTGTTGATCTCAATGTTATTTCCTTTTAATAAGCACATACAGGCCCATTATACACAAGGTATCTGTAGTTTGCTAGGGCATCTGTAGATTTTTGTCAAAATGAGGGAAGCAGCATTGTAATATGCATCACGAGTTGGACCTCTTTCATATGTGTGGCTAATGATATCACACATATACAAATATGAGATTTTTGACACAACAGTGTAATACTGTTTGCACATTTGCCTCCTTTGTGGAAAGCCTTCACTATAAAGTTTCTTTGTGCTAGTGGTCATACAGAAGAGAACATTTGGTATGGATTAGAACCAAGAGCTTATTTCTTTCAAACCTAATTTAATTTCTGTACTAAAGCAAAATAAAATTTATAAGGAATTCTGTTATCAGGAACAATAGAAGCTTCTTAGTCATTGTCTTTCATAATTGCTCAAATTTTTTTGCATAGAATAAGATAGTAAATTCTTATAGGTAAGTATACTTTTTTATTCTGCAAGAGTTCGTCCACTTAAAAATAAGTATGTAATATCAAATATGTAAATATCCGTAAGAGGTGAAAGGAACGAGTGGTGTCCTGAAAGCAGCTTTTTTTCAGACTGTTGGACTCCAGCTCTTATAATTTTTGATTCATCACATAACCCAACAAAAAGCTGTGTTGGGATTATCAGACATGACATCTGGCACATCTGGAGACCGAGGAAGGCACTACCAATTCTTCTTGAACAACCTAAATATGTTTATCCTCATGCAGAGAATCAGAACCTGAGAGATGTATAGCACTGAT
This sequence comes from Protobothrops mucrosquamatus, assembly GCF_001527695.2. Classification (NCBI taxonomy): domain Eukaryota; kingdom Metazoa; phylum Chordata; class Lepidosauria; order Squamata; family Viperidae; genus Protobothrops; species Protobothrops mucrosquamatus. Next base: position 1,369,236 of record NW_015386211.1, on the reverse strand, counting down.
GGTTTCTTTAGTTTTTGCAGTACAGCTCATATTTCAACATCATCCCAAGCTTAGTTTTTGCTACACTCTCCTCAAATTTTCTGTCCATTCTTTCACTCTGGCTTTCTGAGAAGACAGATGTCCAATCACCTACTATGCCTAGAAAAAGAAAAAGAAAAAGAAAGAAAAGAAGAATTATAGTGGTAGGTGGAGGGTGGGAAGCTAAGGGGAGAGAAAGTCTTTCTCCCAAAGAATAGCTATTCTTCAAACCTCTGTGGAGATTCTCATTCATCCAGATCACAGTTGTCTCAAAGGGGCTTTTTCAAAAGGCAATTGGACATTTTTTTCCCCCTTGAGGAAGAAAAAGACATTTTGCTTCTCATCCAAGAAGTTTCATCGGTTCTGGAAGGATGGTAGGGGTGATGGAAGGAATTAGTCTTCTTCTTCCTCAAGAGGAAAAACAAAAGCCCAATTGCCTTTTGAAAAAGCACCTTTGAGACATTCTTCAAAACTCCTTAAAAACAATAAATATTTTTATAGCACAATAAAGACACTTCTACGGGACATCCTTAGATGCCCAGTTCCTATGGCTTGTGAAAAGTTAATTTTAACAGGGAGATTTTATGCCTACTTAGAGAATGTCCCATACCCAATTCTCAGATTTGGCAAAGATCTCCCTCCCTTATGTTATCCCTCAAAAAGGTTCTCTTAGCTATTTCCTTTTGGATGAGAAGCATAGATTAATACATTTCAATAAGCATTTTGTAGATTACTATCAGGCTTCATACGATGGTATTTCTCCCCTTATTCAGCATTTGATTCTACTCAGCAAGAAGACTCTCAGATAGATCTTAGTGAGATTTAAATATTTATTATAGAGAAGAATGAACCCTTAAACAGAGTAATTGATTCCCCATGGCAGTGCAAAGAAGTCATATTTTAGCTATCTGTCATCTATTTATCTGTCATCCATCCATCCATCCATCCATCTTATCATCTATGCTCCAGAATTAAATCTGATTTTTTCCTCCCATCCTTCTCTTCATCCATCCATCTTATCATCTAAGCTCCAGAATTAAATCTGATTTTTTCCTCCATCCTTCCAATTAAATAGTCTCTGGATTTTCTTGGGAAGCAGGTAAAATATATTCATATAATAGTTCTCTTTAGCCAGGGAACCACTGGCTGCAGTTTTACATTCTCGTACCTTATACTTACCCATTCTAAGTAGCTAGTTATGCTTATTAATTCTTCAGACTTTTAGGGCTTTCATTCTAGTATCATCTCCTATTTAAATTTGCTTTAATTCAGTGGAAATTGCTTCTAAGTAGATAGGTTAATTCTAAGATGATTTAATTTGGATTCTTTCCTTCTAAAATTGTTACTGGTTTGATTGATGTCTTATTTTATTGTGAGTATTTTATGGCGAGATGGCTATAAATTGTGCAAACAAATAATATGCACATTTATAAGGGTGCAAATAACTGTTAAATACAATAAGTAACAATATTAAGACTGGCTGTCTATATGTAATATGAAGGTTTTTACTCTTTCCATGACAGAGTACAGATGTGGTTCCCTCCTGCAGATTTCAGTTACACTGGTCAAATTCCTCCTTTAGGTTATAGGAGTTTCAAAAACATTAATAGAAATATAATAGTTTGATGTAGTGATTAAGGCGCAAGGCAGCAAAGCTT
>NW_015386211.1:1358134-1365357 GCF_001527695.2 Protobothrops mucrosquamatus | reverse complement strand
TACTGGTTGTAAGTGCAAAAAATGGTCATGTTATTTTTTTTTTCAGTGGTGTTGTAACTTCAAACATCACTAAACAAACTGTTGTAAGTCAAGGATTGTCTGTATCATATTCCCTAATATTTGAATAATATAAAGCATCATGAGCCTTTTCCAACCCACTGCTAGACTTCAGCCCTTATCATTCCTAGCCAGCACACCTTTAAGTACTAAGAGTTGAAATCCCCCACACCATAAAGCCACTAGGTTAGAGAAGACTATTAAATGTTGTAGACAAAATTATTAAAAATATTACAATGTTACCTTTGCGGAAAAGTGCTTTCCCTAGTTTTCCACAGGTTGCTGCATTATTTTTCATGTTTTCAAAACTTGTTTTCTTTACAATGTTCTCAATCTCCTCTTCAGTTACAGAAAAATTAAAGAATTTGGCTATTTTTTTCAGTGCTGAGACTGGATTCTGAATAATACATCAATATATAACATAAGTGAGTAATGCTTTCAATTGCTTCAATTCATGTCTTGATCTGGGTACCATACATTTTTTATATATATTTATAGGCTGGACTTGTTCACATTAGAATAAATAAAGAAATAAATAAATAAGCAAAACAAAACACAGTTTTCATTGTTTCATTGAAATATTAGCAAGAGTAGATCGGGTGATCCAGAAGTTGACCTTAAAATCAAAATGTTTCTGAGATATTTACCAATTGCTTAGAGAAAAGTAACCAGGTAGAAATCTTGAGTTACATTTCCTATTTCTATATCCTGATCAATTGTTCATTACTATATAGTGCTTGGCCAGACATAATTTTTTTATTAAATTAAATCTAAATGTTTACTCTTAAAAACGTACCTCTTTTATTTCCTCATAGGTAATAAAAAATACATTGCTGTCCTCCAGATAGTTGTTCCATTCAGTAATATGATCAAAATAAGATCCAAAGATCACTGGTAGGAATTAAGCAGAACATTTTGATATTGATTTCAGTGTGAACTCTCACTGTATCCTTTCTATTTCACTTTTTCTCTGATTATTAACAAATGCAGATTACCATACATAATTTTAATCATTGATCACCATTATTATTATTATTATTTAATTGTTGGGTTGCTCAGGTAACAGGAGCATCTATAGGGGAATCCAAAACTTATGGCCACTCAGCAAAACCCCCGCTGTTTCTTTTTTTTACACATTCCACACATTTTTTAAAAGGTGCAAGGTTTGATTGTATAGTCATGGCCATCATCTTGACATTTTGGGCAGCTCCCTCTCCACTGAAGCCTCTGCTTGTTAACCATGTGTGCTTATTAGATTGCCTTAATTATTCACCAAAACTGGTGTTTGCTTTGCCATTCATTCAAAGTGTATAATTCCAATTTTTGTTTATGGAGTACCAGTCAAACCATATGTCATTTCAACCATAGTCAACCACACACAGAGGCATTGGCAAGATACAACCTTCTCATCAAAATGAGGAAAACAGCAATGTGCTATCATGCCACTGTGATGCTTTGGTCATTTGTCCCCATGCCCTCTTTTGATACCACCTGTAGATACTTCTGGTCAGACTTGTCCCGGAATTATCATTGTCCTTACTCATTAAAGTAAATATATTTGGTCACTTTTCTCACACTAAACTGAAAAGTTAAGTTTAAAACCGATGTAATTGTTTTCATTGTGTCATTAACAATACTAGTAGAACTGGTGGAGTCAAATGAGAGAATGCTGAAAATATGCATTCTGATTTAACAGCCAATAACATTAAGTGGCAATTAAGCACATAAATGTGTACAAGAGAGAATTAATATCTATGGGGATTCTTAGTCATCCAGGTCATGGTTGTCTCAAAGGTGCTTTTTTTTTTCTTTGTTGAGGAAGATATTTTGCTTCTCAGCCAAGAAACTTATTCAGTTCTGACTGGATGGTAAATGGATTACTTTTACTTTTCAAAGAATTAATTTTCAAAGGAGTTCACAAATGACTCCAGAATGGAAATGAATGTTTTTGCAAAGGGTAAGGGATGCAAGAATATTTCTCTTTGTAGCCTGCATTAGACATGTATACAGAAAACACAAATCAAGTCAATGTTACTTACTGGCCAAATTCACACAACATACTATACTAGACTAAAATGAGGTTGGGTAATTTGTAGTTCAGTACTATAGGAAACGCTGCCATTGTCTCAGCATGTTGAGTGAGATTTGTCATCCCATTACAACATAATGGTTTATGGGAATGGTATACAAATGGTATACAAATACTAGGCTAATGTGCAGTTAATCTAGGTTTATGTCTGTGAGATGAACTTTAGAGAATGAAATGAAACATGGAATTATTGTTCCTTTGTACTGAAGCAATGGAAATAAGTTTCAGTGCCCGAAGACAAACAGAGAAAGGAACCCTTTGTTCAAAGAGATCTTGCTTCTCCTTCACAGACAGATGGAGAGTACAGGAGACCGAAAGATAAATAGAATAAGACCACTTATTTCAAGCATGTATATTTCTTCCAATGAATAAGAAGAAAAGAACACCTTTTCCAGTGACAAAATTTTCAAAGAACTCATCCCAGGTTTCCTGGTCAGGACTCATGTTTATGCCTTTGGCAAAATGGAAGAAAGATACAGCTGTGTCCTTTGGGTTCCGAAACAAAACCAGCATCTTTAAAACAAAAAAGAATATATTGGCATGTAAATTTAAAATCTAGAAGAGCAGAGCCAGAAGAGTAAAAACATTCCATTTTTAAAAATTAAAGTATGAACATTCAAATGTATTTGGAAATGAACTGAATGGGGATTAGAGATAAAATTATTAGAAATTGGGATCATTTAAAATCTGGAAATGATAAAGATTAAACGTTAAACTTAAATATCAATGGGAAATTAAAGTTAAGAAAAACTTACTAGGTTATTGTCTAAAAGGTGGAATGTCAAATTAATTAAGATATGCATAGACTGAAGATTATTGATGAATATTAGAAAGGTACTTTTTGTTTGATTGATAGAATAAGAAATGTATTGGTTCGAACATGCCAGTAGATATTATGGGGGAAAGAGAGGGAATTAGTTGTTGTAATACTTTGAGATTTGTACTGATGATATTCAAATGTAATGGAATTACTGTGCTCAGCCGCCACACTACTTTTCAAATATGTAAATATTGTAAAATTAATAAAAAAAACTTGGAATAAAAAAATAGAGATAAAATTATCAAATTAAGAGAACAGTAATTTTTTTAAAAATAAAGTTCCTTCCCAAGACAGAATAGCAGAATAACACAGTTGAAAGGGAACTTAAGGGTCTTCTATTCCAGTCCCCTGCTCATGCAGGAGACCCCATATCCATCTGGACAAATGGTTGTCCAATCTCTTCTATTTCCATTTCCCAAGATCCTAAGTAAAGTATTGTAAGCAGCAAAGCAAAGAATATTTAACACGAGATATTTAACAATGGTTCAGTCTGAATAATTAAGTGAAGATACGACTGATTTGATGAACTTGCCTGATACAATACTAAAAAATGAAATCAAGCTGCAACAATTTCAGACTTCGAGCTGCAATGTTGCACCTTTCCTGCTTGCTTGAAAACCAGAAAAAGAAATCATTCCATTTTTATTTTGAATAAAATACAGTTTCTTATAATTATGTTCCACGCCAGTTCAGAACCTGAGAAGTTGGTATGATCTTGGGCTTGCTGTCCTATTTTACTGTGTAAATTTATTCAACAACACTTCATTGATAGATTTATATATATGCATATGTATATATCTTAATGATATGTAAAACCAAAATTGAGAATTAAGGTACTTACTTTTGCCTTTTTTTCAAAAATAGACTTGGGCAAGTTTTGAGGGCTGAGGTGTGTTCTTATAATTCTTCTGGAAGGCATTTTTTCCATCCTCTTTAATCATATTAAAATAAAAGTAAGTTAATATCATTTATGCAAAGAAAATTATACACAAGTATAAATGCATCATCATCATAATTTAAGTCATTGTCTATCCACTGCAGAATGAAGACCTCTTTCTCATGTTTCCAACCTATACAGTCCTGAGGTTTCTTTTACCAATTGGGTCCACAATACTTGCTGATGTCGTCAATCCATCTTGTTTTAGGTCTCTTTCATGGATACTTTTTATCAAGTGGAAGTATAAATTAGGAATATCAAAGTTCATCTCTAAAAAAAATCTGAGTCCAAGTGATCTTTGTCATCATAAACTCTGTGGTGGAATCTCCAGTTAGACCAGCGGTTCTCAACCTATGGGTCGCGACCATTTCACGGGGGTCGCCAAGCAAGGCTGTCCGCCATTTTCCCCCTTTTCTGGCGGGTGCCTTACCTCCCTTGGGCTGGGCCAGCTGGTGGTCGGCCTGCTCCGTTTCTACCGCTTGCCAGCTATGCCTCGGCCGGCGCAGGGGGCGGAACCACGCATGCGTGGCGCTCCTGGGCAGGGAAAGTCCTCGACTTACGACCAGTTGAGTAGTCCTCGACTTACGACCGGTTTAGTTTTCGACTTACGACCGGTTTAGTCCTTGACTTACGACCGGTTGGGGGTTACGGCATTAAAAAGGTTGAGAACCACTGAGTTAGACTGTAAGGAGGTGTTAAGTGGAAGCAGCACAGGTCTGACCTCCCTCAGAATCCTTGAAGCCTTATCTTGCTGTTCCCAAGGGAAAGCATACATGGCTAAATGCCAAAGGTGCAAAAAAGCTGTTATTTCCCACTGAAGTGGTACCTATTAATCTACTTGCATTTGCATACTTTAGAACTGCTAGGTGGGCAGGGGTTGGTGCAACTAATGGGAGTTCACCCCATTTCATGGAGGTCATGTCTTGAACCCAGGCCGACAGCTCTCCAGCTAACAAGCTCAGCATCTTTAACCGCTGAGCCATTGCATCTCCTGAATAATTAACACATTTGGTTAACACAGTTGGTTAATAATTTGGGAAATTATATGGCTTACATATTACATTTTAGAACAAACACAATGACATGCACACATACACAATGACACAACAGTAATATTCTTGCAGGCAGGGAGATAGGTGTGCACAGAATGGTAGATCAATAAAGCTATATATCAATTTGTTCTATTCCAACCTTTTCTGAAGAGCCCTGGGGTTCAGTGGTTAGAATGCAGTATTGCAGGCAAAATCTNGTAAAAAAGATGCTGAGACTCTAGAAAGAGTACAGAGAAGAGCAACAAAGATGATTAGAGTACTGGAGGCTAAAGCATATAAGGAATGGTTGCTGGAATTGGGTATGTCTAGTTTAACAAAGAGAAGGACGAGGGGAGACATGATAGCAGTGTTCCAATATCTCAGGGGCTGCCACAAAGAATAGGGAGTCAAGCTATTTTCCAAGGCTCCTGAAGGCAGAACAAGAAGCAACGGGTGGAAACTAATCAAGGAGAGAAGCAACCTAGAAATAGGGGGAAACTTCCTGACAGTTAGAACAATTAACCAATAGAACAAGCTGCCTCCAGAAGCGGTGAATGCTCCAACACTGGAAGTTTTTAAGAGACTGGACAGCCATTTGTCCGAAATGGTGTAGGGTTTCCTGCCTGAGCAGGGGGTGGACTCGATGACCTCCAAGGTCCCTTCCAACTTTATTTATTTATTTATTTGTTTGTTTGTTTGTTTGTTTGTTTGTTTGATTATCATTATTATTATTATTATTATTATTATTATTATTATTATTATTAAATATGCTTTTTCTTGTCATGCAAACAGTGGCATCTCATTTCAACTAATAGAAATAAATCACTGAAAACAGTTCCAGGCCAAATCTCCCTTGCTAAATTGTGTCCAATATGTTCAATACAGCATTCTAGAACTTTTCAGTTGACATGGAAATCTTGGTTGGATACAATGGTCCCTTAATTCATTCCAGAGAAATGGATATGGTTTCCATCAGTGTAATAAGGATATAGATTGAGGAAATTCTTCAGATGTGGAATGGACACTTGGATTTAAGTTATATGACTGTTATTGATAAAATGCATTTTTTTCTATAACAGTCTATGAAAAAGGGCATGAGTTGAACTTTGTATTCATGATAAGATACAGAGCAACATGAAATATTTTAAAATAAGGACAAGCTGAAAATCTCGGACAATCTTCAATTCAAGTCCTTTTTTTAATTTGTTTGTCTCGGCAGTGTGTGGGTGTTCACCACTGATATTTGGTGGCATATTATCAAAACTCAAAATGCAATTTCCCTCTATATTCATTGGAAATAACTCTAAATAAGGCTGGCTAAGCTTTGGAATAGAATTAATTCACCTAAAACACAAACCAGAAAAACTAAAAATGTTGTCTCTGCTGACTTGGGTCTTGATGTCAGTGGTGGCTTTCCCATCAATACATACACATTTAGATGAGTGTTACAAGGATGCCAGCCCTTACTTTAATTTATTTCTTATAGTTTAATGTTATGATATTTAAGGGCTTTGTTTGTAGTAGAGCTCCAATGATCTACAATAAATCTTTATTGTGAGCTGAACACAGAGACCTCACACAAACATCCCTATTTTTCTCTTGCATCCATCCAGCTCTTTTCTTTTCTAATGAATGAATTTCACCTTGTGAAATCTCAAGGTGCTCTAATTTATAAAAATAGCACTCCTGTTTACAGCTTGTAAATCTTTTATATGACCTTCCTGCCACTTGATGGAAGCTACGGTGTATTTCTCTGATTTCTAACCTCAAATTTTTCTGGATCTCCAAATTCAAGACGAGGAACTAGTGTTAATTCTTGCAGTATTTGCTGCCTTCGCTTCTGTTCATTGTCATCATATTTTCCAGAGGCAATTTCCAGCTGTGTTAAAATCTCCCCAACCCAGCTTGAACCTGAAGAAATGCAGAAATGTTGTCACTTGATATATAAGGGTACATATCTTGACCCAAGGCCATTTCAACCATATCAAAGTTGAAAACGTAAACATAGAAACAAGAAAAGAATAAACATTGTGCATGAAACTTCAAAAAGAATGAGAGGAGGGTGCAGCTCTGATGTCTGTTGCAAGCATAGTAACTTTAAGCATGTAGAGTTGTTGAGTAAGAATTTAATATCAAACTAGACTAGATATGTGTTATATGTAATTCTTTTGGGATATATTCCCAATATACAGAATTTATCAATATACCAGTGTTTTGGCCTGCTAAGAACCTAATAAAGTCATAAAGGGAATGAATTTTACAACTTTTGTTTATGTATTTTTATACATT
>NW_015386211.1:1353108-1355386 GCF_001527695.2 Protobothrops mucrosquamatus | reverse complement strand
AATTCCAAGACACTAAAAAAATCCCAGATGATATATTCCTCCTATCATTGAGTTAATGGAAGGGTACATCAGCATAAATTCGACACATTCAAAGGTTGCGTGAGTGTCAAACATATCAAGGTGGTGGTCATAATATGTGACTGAAGCCCTGCCCCTTTTTCACGTTTGACTTAGTAGCTGCCATCTTGACATCCCTTTAGAGTTCAAAAGTTTATTAGGCAAATAAGGCAATAGTGTTGGGTGCAGATAGGTGCAGACAACGTGGGAGCAAATTTGGTATAATGGTTAAGGCAGCAGGCTAGAAACTGGGAGACTGTGAGTTCTAATTTTGCCATGGGGATGAAACCAATTGGGTGACCTTGGGCTAGTCATGTTTTCTCAGTTTTAAGGAGATAATGGCAAACCACTTCTGAAAAACCTTGCCAGAAAACTGTGGGGATTTGTCCAAGCAGTCTCTGAGAATCAGACACAATTGGAAAAAAACAAAAACAAAAAATAACTATTCTGGACAGGGCTTCTGGTTTGCTGACACGGCTGCCATGAATGCTTGGAAGACAAGCTCCGATTTCCTCGTCCAGTTTCGCATCGCTGGGGGACCCTGAAAAGGCTCGAAAGTCACCCCGTAGAGGTGGCCAGCAAGGAGGGGCCTTTGCTGGATTGTGGGAGAGTGATAGCTCTCCCGCTAGAGCCGGCACAACCCTCCAAACTGGCAGACGAAAGACTGCCCATAGTAATATGGCTCGTCACTAGGCTGCAAACAACCGAAGTCTGGCAACTCACCATCTGGCAACTTTAAAGCAGCATGGAAGAGACTGGGTGAGACTTTTGTGAGGAATTGTGATAAAGGGAATTGGGAATATCTAAAATTGGGAAATGATAAATATTAAACGTTAAATTTTAAATATTAATGGAAAATTAAAATTGGGAAAAATTCATTAGGTCATTGATTGTCTCAAAGATTGAACGTTAAAATAATCAAGATATATATAAATTAAAAATGACTGATAAATGAAGAAAGTTATTTTTTATTTGATTGATAGAATAAGAAGTGTATTAATTCAAATATGAGACAGTACATATTAAGGGGGAAAGAGAGGAAATATTTATTGTAATAGTTTGAGATTTGTACTAATGACATTTGCATGTAATTGAATTATGGTAACTCAGCCGCCACGTTGCTTTGCAAAGATATAAATGTAATATTAGAAAATCAATAAAATTTTCAAAAAAAGAGAGAAAAAGCGAGAAATAATAAAGAAAAGTGATAAATAAAAATAATAAACATTGGTAGAATATTTGATGGCAAGATGAAATTAAAATTAAGAGATGGGCAACTAACCTACAGAGATCATGCCAAAAAAGTGTGATTATCATTCAAAAATATAAATTTGAAACCAGTATAAAGAGCATTCCCTAGAACAGTGTTTCTAATAGTCCTAGGATGCCTGTGGGTTTAATTGCTTTTAAAATAATTCCAAATAGCTGTAAGGTTTCCAAAAGATATATGGGGTCGATTTGCCTAATAATTTGTTATAATCTGTTTATATTTAAATATAAAGTACAGCAATGTGAATTCTATATTAGACATAAATAAAATTATAATTTCAGTGGGGAAAAAATAAAATAACTATTCTGGACAGATCTAGCCCTAAATTTGTCATGTTTATCTTTCCTAATAAAGTTCAGCAAATGTGGGCTGAGTAATTTTTAACAATTCTGCATATCTTCAGATTTCTCTCTACTAACCTCCAAAGCTGGTCCAAAGGGATACTGACATCACTGTATTAAAATGAAACAGCACCCGGACTGAGACCCCACCCCATCCTGGGTCACCACATGTCCTCATTAAGGACAATCAGGTTTTTTTTCACAATATAAAATTTTTATTATTTTTTCATCATAAAAAAAAAAAATCACAAATACTACACAATGCTATATGAGAAACCCCCCACCCCCCCGGACTTCCCAAACCTAATCCCAGGATAATATTCAGATATAAGTAAACAAATATTAGTATCTCTAACTCCACAAAGTATATTAATCTACATGAGTAGGTAAAATATATAAAAGAAAGGAAAATTTTTTCTAAAAACCTAAATTATATTCCACCACTCTATGCTTCTTTTGAATATAAACAATCCATCTTCTCCATATTAATAAAAATTGTTCATTTGAGTAATTCTTCAAATAAGCCGAAATCTTTGCCATTTCAGCAAAGTACGAAACTTTCAATCTCCAGTCTTCCATTGTAGGTAAAATTTTACTCTTCCAATTTTGA
>NW_015386211.1:1348767-1350750 GCF_001527695.2 Protobothrops mucrosquamatus | reverse complement strand
ATAAAAGCTCTTGTCCAAGACTGTGGTATTTGTTCTCCCAACATAATTCTGTTGAATAATATTTTTAAAGGTTGTAACATTACAGCTGACAATGACTTATAATAAATTGCTGTCAAACCATCTGTGCCAGGGGCTTTACCAGCTTTCAGTTGTTTAATTGCATTTAAAATTTCATCTGTAGTAATCTCTTCATTCATAAATTTCTGTTGATCCAATGTAAGTTTATATATAGATGAAGATTGTAAATATTTGTCAATATCTTCACTTTTTATAGTCTCTGAAGAATATAAATGCGAATAGAATTCAGTAAATGCCTTTTTAATTAATTCTTGTTGATAAATCTCACGATCCTTCACCAAAATTTTAGATATAAGTCTAGCTTTTTGTCTCTTACGTAATTGGTAGGCCAACCATCTCCCAGGTTTATTTGCATTAGCAAATGTATTATGTTTAATGTACTTCAGGTTGGTGGCCACCTGATCAGCAATTAGCAAGTTAAATTGGTCTTTAAGCATTTTAATAGAAGCTTTTAAATTAGTATCTGTTGGTCGTTGCAGTAATAATTTTTCTTTAATCCCAATTTCTTTTTCCAAATTTAATCTGATCTGTATTTGCTTACGTTTGTGTGCATTATTCATAGCAATTAATATACCCCTCAGGTAAGCTTTACTAGCATCCCAGACAATATTTATAGGAGTTTCTTTATTCAGGTTAAATTGAAAAAACTCTTCCATACGTTCCTTCAAAGCTTTAACCTTATCCTCATAGTTAAACAAATTTTCATTTATTCTCCAAGATTTCCTTTTTCTTTGTTGGCCAATCTCTATCCATACCATACTATGATCAGACAAAGTTCTGGGAAAAATTTTGGTTTTATTACAATCAGTAAGCAAGTCAGTCGATGTCAAAACAAAATCAATCCTTGAAAAGGACTCGTGTCTGTGAGAAAAAAAAGTGAAGTCACGTTCATTCATATGTTGTGATCTCCAAACATCCACCAACTCCAAATCTTCCATCATTGCAAAAAAAGATTTGGGGAGCCTGGAAAGGGTCACATCCTTAGAAATTGTTTTTTTATCTTTTAACTTTTAACGTATCAAGTACCCCATTCCAGTCCCCCATAACAATCAAAGAATTATAATCCATAGCCACAATTTTCTGATATAGTTGTCTGTAAAATTGTTTTTGAGATGAAAGTTGATTAGGGGCATAAACCCCTACTATTAAACACTTTCTTCCATTTAAATTTATTTCCACAAATAAGAATCTTCCTTCTTTGTCCACTTCTTTTAAAATAGGTGTCTTTTAATATATATTGCAACCCCAGCTCTTTTTTTTAAGGCAGATGCAACAAACAAATCTCCAAGCTTAGAATTCAATAATAATTTTTGATCTTTGGCCACAATGTGAGTCTCTTGTAAACATGTAATGTCATTATTAAAATGTCTTAAGTAATGAAAAACCTTACGTCTTTTATGGGGAATATTAAGTCCTCCCACATTCCAAGATGCAAGCTTAAACATTAGCAGATTTCAATCCAATGACTATACTTGATGCATAAGACTTAACAAAGACCTTAGGTCGAGCGCCACCTACTGGCTCAGAAATAACAGGTGACGGACAGTCAGCTGTGGGGCTATCAGCTGTAGGGCGGACTGTCAGTTGTCTTTCCTTCTCCTTACGTCTATGGGCTGCGCGAGTCACTCTTTGTTCTTTTCCATCAGCTTTTAAACTCCCCTCTACATCCTTAGCACCGGAAGCAGAGGGGAAGTCCACATTCAATTGCTCAGCTGCGTCAATCCTTTGGAATGTAGGTGGGCATTCTGCTTGCAAAACAGACACCATAAAATCATTGGCTTTCTTAATCAAGTTGAGTCTGTAGCGTTTACCAGCCACAGTTACAATTATGCCCACCGGTATGTCCTATCTGAAAATTATTTGTCTGTTCTTAAGCTCCTGTGTCAGAAAAGCGTAGTCTCGACG
>NW_015386211.1:1344421-1347366 GCF_001527695.2 Protobothrops mucrosquamatus | reverse complement strand
TCTTGCTGAAAAGTATCAATCCGTCGCCATTTTAAGTTCACTTTCACTCAATCCACCTCAAGTATAGGGAAGAACTTATTATCCAAGTTAGAGCAAAGTCCAAGATAAAAAGCAAACTTCCAGGGTCGGTTCGTCTGCTTACGAAAAACTCACAGTTCAATTTAAGTTGCAGCAGTGGCGGCGGCTTCTAGCTTCGCCAAAGCGAAGGAGTCCTGGATCGCGGAGAATCCTCGGGGCTCCGGAGGAATTCTAACCTACATCGTCCACAAGGGACGACTCGGGAACTCAACTCCTACCCCGGGCAGCTCACCTATCCCCTTATGCCCAGGGGAAAGGTATCAAGCCGTTTGACAGCTGATGCTGGCTGTCAAAACGGCTTTTACGCTGAAACAGGCGGGAGGCAGCAATCAGCTGCGTCCGACGAGGTCGCCTGCCACCGGAAGTCAGTTTTATCATCATACAGAATCATGGCTTCAAACCTCATGTCAACGCTGCTATCATCGGATGTTCTTGCTTTGACAACAGATGAAAATGCAGCCATTTTCTCTATGCTTTTAGAATTAGTTGATGTTGGGAGGGGGAATAGGGATAAGAGTCCAGCTAGTCATAACAATAATAACTTGGCCATGGGAACCTAAGGACATTGGGCCCAGAGCTGATAGTGTTTTGGTGGGCTAGAGAGCTGGGGAGGAAGCCCGCACTTCAAGCTAATTGGGGAATGTGATTTATGACTGTTTATTGGAGATGGGAATTGTACTTTGTTACTTTGTATCCAGGGGAGGGGAATTTAGTTTTTGGGTTCAACTATGTAGTGCCGATAATTTTTTTCCCTAATAAAAGATTCTTTAAAGTAAACAATGCCTTGAAGTTCTTTTGAAGGGTTTCATCTGTCGGAACCATAACATTTTTATCTCCAATTTTTACCTATTCACCCTGAGGTCCCAAGCCCCAGTCTCTGTCCCTAGAGTTGAGGGATAGACCAACAAAGATTTGTGGAAGATCTTAACACAGAAAAGGAAGGGGCGCCTGAAACCAGCACCCCGGCAGTGGCTGCTGCTCCAGAGGAGGGAGCGCAGGCCAGCGCACTAGCAGAGAAGGAATCTTTTCAGGTCTCCCAGATGGGGGCAAGACAGTTCCAAGGGCAACTGATCTGGTCGTCAGACTGGACTTTACCCAGTGAAGACTCCAGACACCTCAAGACAGCCTTGCCACAATCAAGTGCTTCGAGGGGAGATGAGGTCGAGTTGCAAAGAGGGGCTTCTCACAAGTCGCGTTCCCCAGATCAATGGAGAGCCATGAAATCAACTACTGCTGAGGACTCTGGTGAGTGGAAGTATCTGTCCACAGTCCGTAGTCAATCAGTGGAGAAGTTGGTGGAGAGATTTGAGGAGCTAGAGATGAGAAGTGGGGAACAACCCTCCCATTCTCCATACACAATTGATCATGATGATCAGCGGTGCAGCCACCAACTCATGCCGAGGGGAAGCCCCAGCCCCACCTGCAAAGGGCAAGCGGCTTCCCCATCCACGAAGCCACCTACAATAGCCTCCAGCCCCGCAGAGAGGGACAACCCTAGTTGCCACCCCAGACATGGCAGCCCAGATCGCCGTCGCCCCTCCAGAAGCCCAGATGGCTGCCAGCGAGACAAGAGCCAAAGCCGTCACTGGGACAGCCAAAACCTGGACCGACATGCCTACCAGCCACCCAGCCCGAGGCCTCTACAGCAATGGGGGATGCCACAACCCCCAAAGCTGGGAGGCCAACAGCCGCTGGTGGTGCAGCAACAGCTTTGGCAGTGGTCGCAGCCCCCGAATGTGCAGCAGCAGTGGGGCTGACCACCATCTCTGAATGTGCAGCAACTGCTGAGGGGCCTGCAACCACTGGGGATCCTGCATCAACCACCACTGGGGCCGCAGGGGAACCTACAACAACCGGGGATACCACAATTGCTCGTAGGTCAGCAGCAGTGGGGGTGGCAACAGCACCCGAATGTGCAGCAGCCACTGGGAGGCCTGCAGCAACTGAGGATGCCACTTCAGCAGCCGCTGAGGTCATTGGGGGTCCTACAGCAATTGGGAATGCCACAGCCGCTGGGAGGACAGCAGCCGCCGGCAGTGCAGCAACAGCCATGGGGGGTGGCAACAGCCCCTAAATGTGCAACAATCACTGGAAGGCCTGCAGCAACTGGCAAATGATGGGGGTGCAACATCCACAGTGGGGAAGCCAGCAACCACCGAGAATGCAGGCTCACTGGGGAGCCCAGCGACCACTGATGGTGCCTCCCCTTAGAGTAACTTTTGATGGAGACCAGGAGAAGCTGATTTTCTTCCTCAACCAGGTGTGTTTCCACATGAACTGCTATGCCTATTTCTACCTGAACCCAGCCGCTATGTTCGACATGGTGGTGTCCAATTTGGAAGGGGAAGCATCCAAGTGGCTGAACAATTGATACAATGAGCAAGCACCTGAGTTGGGGGACCTTCACCTCTTCCTCCTAGGACTGAGAGTAAGGTTCGAGGACCCATCCATTGCCCTCAAAGCGGAGGAGCAAGTCCATAAGATAAGACAAGCTGGCAGGCCTGTACTGGAACACGTGCGAGAGTTTCACAAGACAGCCGGCCAAATAGAGAGGTGGCCTGAGCAATCCCTAGTTCATCACTTCACGGAGGGACTGGATGACTATCTCTCCCAGGCTTGTGTCTATCGAGCAGTCCCTAATGAATTGCAAGAATGATACAAGCAGCAGTAAGACTGGACGTCCAGCCTGCCCGCTATAAGAAGCCACCACCTCAAGAAGCCGGGCCCAGGCCAGATCAACCCAAACGGCAACCACCCCCTGAAAGCCTCCAACCGCTGCGGCCACTGAAAACCCCAAGCCACCTGCAGGCTCATCAATCAAATGCTTCAGATGTGGACAACAGGAACATCGAGCAGTGAGTTGCCCA
>NW_015386211.1:1336583-1341054 GCF_001527695.2 Protobothrops mucrosquamatus | reverse complement strand
TCAAGAGGAAAAACAAAAGCCCAATTGCCTTTTGAAAAAGCCCCTTTGAGACATTCTTCAAAACTCCTTAAAAACAATAAATATTTTTATAGTACAATAAAGACACTTCTATGGGACATTCTTAGATGCTCAGTTCCTATGGCTTGTGAAATGTTAATTTTAACAGGGAGATTTTATGCCTACTTAGAGAATGTCCCATACCCAATTCTCAGATTTGGCAAAGATCTCCCTCCTTTATGTTATCCCTCAAAAAGGTTCTCTTAGCTATTTCCTTTTGGATGAGAAGCATAGATTAATACATTTCAATAAGCATTTTGTAGATTACTATCAGGCTTTATACGATGGCATTTGTCCCCTTACTCAGCATTTGATTCTACTCAGCAAGAAGACTCTCAGATAGATGTTAGTGAGATTTAAATATTTATTCTAGAGAAGAATGAACCCATAAACAGAGTAATTGATTCCCCATGGCAGTGCAAAGAAGTCATATTTTAGCTATCGGTCATCTATCTATCTGCCATCCATCCATCCATCCATCTTATCATCTATGCTCCAGAATTAAATCTGATTTTTTTTCCTCCCATCCTTCTCTTCATCCATCCATCTTATCATCTAAGCTCCAGAATTAAATCTGATTTTTTCCTCCATCCTTCCAATTAAATAGTCTCTGGATTTTCTTGGGAAGCAGGTAAAATATATTTATATAATAGTTCTCTTTAGCCAGGGAACCACTGGCTGCAGTTTTACCATTCTCATACCTTATACTTACCCATTCTAAGTAGCTAGTTATGCTTATTAATTCTTCAGACTTTTAGTGCTTTCATTCTAGTATCATCTCCTATTTAAATTTGCTTTAATTCAGTGGAAATTGCTTCTAAGTAGATAGATTAATTCTAAGATGATTTAATTTGGATTCTTTCCTTCTAAAATTGTTACTGGTTTGATTGATGTCTTATTTTATTGTATTTTATGGAGAGATGGCTATAAATTGTGCAAACAAATAATATGCACATTTATAAGGGTTCAAATAACTGTTAAATACAACAAGTAACAATATTAAGACTGGCTTTCTATATGTAATATGAAGGTTTTTACTCTTTCCATGACACAGTACAGATTTGGTTCCCTCCTGCAGATTTCAGTTACACTGGTCAAATTCCTCCTTTAGGTTATAGGAGTTTCAAAAACATTAATAGAAATATAATAGTTTGATGTAGTGATTAAGGCGCAAGGAAGCAAAGCTTTATGTGCAGATTCATTCTAAAATATTCACTTCATATATTTGTACAGGTAGTCCTCTACTTACAATTAGAATGGAGTCCAAAATTTCTGTTTCTAAGTGAGACAGTGTTAAGTGAGTTTCCCCCCGTTTTATGACCTTTCTTCCATAGTTGTTAAGTGAATCTCTGCAATTATTAAATTAGTAACACTGTTGTTAATTGAATCTGGCTTCACCATTTACTTTACTGGTCAGAGGGTCACAGAAGAGGATCTTGCAACACATGATATGAACCAGTTGTCTAGCATCTGAATTTTGATCATGTGATCATAAAGATACTGGTTGTAAGTGCAAAAAATAGTCATGTTATTTTTTTTCAGTGGTGTTGTAACTTCAAACATCACTAAACAAACTGTTGTAAGTCAAGGATTGTCTGTATCATATTCCCTAATATTTGAATAATATAAAGCATCATGAGCCTTTCCCAACCCANTGATGATATCCTGATATACAGCATGAATATGGCTGACCACGTAAAACTAGTGAGTGAAGTACTAAAGAAACTATTGAATGCCAAACTTTATGTTAAACTATCAAAGTGTGAGTTTCACCATACCCAACTAGATTTTTCACAGCAGCACCGGATTCACATCTTTCAAAGTGGCCACAGGAAAAGAGTTCAGCCCAATATGCGAATATCCTCAAGGATCCTCCGCTTCCCAAACTCTTGATCAGTGGGTGAGGGGGTGAAACGAAGTCTGGAAAACCACGAAAACTGTTTGAAAAGGGCTTCTGAGACATATAAAAAGCAGGCAGATAAAAAAAGGGCTCCTCAAAGGACATTCCAAGTTGGGGAAAAGGTTTATTTGTCCACAAAATATTTATGCCTTAAGTTATCTAGTAAGAAGTTAAAACCGAAGTACTTAGGACCGTTCCCTATTGTAAGGATCATTAACCCGGTCATGGTAGAATTAAAGCTTCCCAGACTCTTAGGGAAAGTCCACCCTGTGTTCCATTGTAGCCTGCTGAAACCTTTTTGGGATTCCACCTTAAGACCTCCCCCTAAGAAGGCACCTGGACCTTTCATAGTAGCAGGATAGACTCACTATGAAGTGAAGCGTATTCTTGATTCTAGATTTTTTTTAAAGGGAAATTGCAGTACTTAGTGCAATGGAAGGGGTATCCGTTGTCTGAAGCTACCTGAGTGAAATCTAGCAATGCAAAAGCTGACAGACTCATTAATATGTTCTATAAGAAATATAAATGGAATAAATAAATAACACAATTGTACAAGCCTGGGGGAGGAAATGATTCAAACTTATGTTTTTCTTTAGCTACAACCCCTTGTTCATGAAATGACCAGCTTCACAGTTATAGAGGTGTTACAAGGAGTAAAAGCTTAGAAGAAGAAAACATCCTTTTTCCCTCTGTTGGAGGAATGTCCTCCTTTTGGTTCATCTCTTGTTCAGGTTAATTGTCCTCACTGTTAGAAAGTTTCTCCTTAGTTCCAGGTTGCTTCTCTCTTCGATTAGTTTCCATCCATTGTTTTTTGTCCTGCCTACAGGTGCTTTGTTAAATAAATTGACCCCCCTCCTCTTTGTGGCAACCTCTCAAATACTGGAATACTGGAATATCATGTCACCACTAGTCCTTCTTTTCTGTCAATTATTCTTCTGAAAGAGCAACATCCAGAACTGCATCAACTGTCCAGGTGTGATCCCATCAGTGCAGATCACAGGAGAAGAAGGATTTCATGTGTATTGATCTGTAGATACGGTTGTACTATAAAGCTGCAGTCCTACACACTTTTATCTGAATGTTAGCCCCGTTGATCTCAATGTTATTTCCTTTTAATAAGCACATACAGGCCCATTATACACAAGGTATCTGTAGTTTGCTAGGGCATCTGTAGATTTTTGTCAAAATGAGGGAAGCAGCATTGTAATATGCATCACGAGTTGGACCTCTTTCATACGTGTGGCTAATGATATCACACATATACAAATATGAGATTTTTGACATAACAGTGTAATACTGTTTGCACATTTGCCTCCTTTGTGGAAAGCCTTCACTATAAAGTTTCTTTGTGCTAGTGGTCATACAGAAGAGAACATTTGGTATGGATTAGAACCAAGAGCTTATTTCTTTTGAACCTGGGGGTGAATTTCTCTATTAAAGCAAAATAAAATTTATAAGGAATTCTGTTATCAGGAACAATAGAAGCTTCTTAGGCATTATCTTTCATAATTGCTCAACAAATTTTGCATAGAATAAGACAGTAAATTCTTATAGGTAAGTATACTTTTTTATTCTGCAAGAGTTCGTCCACTTAAAAATAAGTATGTAATATCAAATATGTAAATATCCGTAAGAGGTGAAAGGAATGAATGGTGTCCTAAAAGCAGCTTTTTTTCAGACTGTTGGACTCCAGCTCCTGTCAGTTTTGATTCATCACATAACCCAACCAATAGCTATGTTGGGATTATCAGAAATGGCATCTGGCACATCTGGAGACCAAGGAAGGCACTACCAATTCTTCTTGAACAACCTAAGTATGTTTATCCTCATGCAGAGAATCAGAACCTGAGAGATGTGTAGCACTGATGGTTTCTTTAGTTTTTGCAGTACAGCTCATATTTCAACATCATCCCAAGCTTAGTTTTTGCTACACTCTCCTCAAATTTTCTGTCCATTCTTTCACTCTGGCTTTCTGAGAAGACAGATGTCCAATCACCTATTATGCCTAGAAAAAGAAAAAGAAAAAGAAAGAAAGAAAGAAAGAAAGAAAGAAAGAAAGAGAAGAAGAATTACATTGGTAGGTGGAGGGTGGGAAGCTAAGGGGAGAGAAAGTCTTTCTCCCAAAGAATAGCTATTCTTCAAACCTCTGTGGAGAGGTCATCCAGGTCATAGTTGTCTCAAAGGGGCTTTTTCAAAAGGCAATTGGACATTTTTTTCCCGTGAGGAAGAAAAAGACATTTTGCTTCTCATCCAAGAAGTTTCATCGGTTCTGGAAGGATGGTAGGGGTGATGGAAGGAATTAGTCTTCTTCTTCCTCAAGAGGAAAAACAAAAGCCCAATTGCCTTTTGAAAAAGCCCCTTTGAGACATTCTTCAAAACTCCTTAAAAACAATAAATATTTTTATAGTACAATAAAGACACTTCTATGGGACATTCTTAGATGCTCAGTTCCTATGGCTTGTGAAATGTTAATTTTAACAGGGAGATTTTATGCCTACTTAGAGAATGTCCCAT
>NW_015386211.1:1329991-1334455 GCF_001527695.2 Protobothrops mucrosquamatus | reverse complement strand
TAAAAATATTACAATGTTACCTTTGCGGAAAAGTGCTTTCCCTAGTTTTCCATAGGTTCCTGCGTTATTTTTCATGTTTTCAAAACTTGTTTTCTTTACAATACTCTCAATCTCCTCTTCAGTTACAGAAAAATTAAAGAATTTGGCTATTTTTTTCAGTGCTGAGACTGGATTCTGAATAATACATCAATATATAACACAAGTGAGTAATGCTTTCAATTGCTTCAATTCATGTCTTGATCTGGGTACTATACATTTTTTATATATATTTATAGGCTGGGCTTGTTCACATTAGAATAAATAAATAAATAAATAAATAAATAAATAAATAAATAAATAAATAAATAAATAAATAAATAAATAAATAAATAAGCAAAACAAAACACAGTTTTCATTGTTTCCTTGAAATATTAGCAAGAGTAGATCAGGTGATCCAGAAGTTGACCTTAAAATGAAAATGTTTCTGAGATATTTACCAATTGCTTAGAGAAAAGTAACCAGGCAGAAATCTTGAGTTACATTTCCTATTTCTATATCCTGATCAATTGTTCATTACTATATAATACTTGGCCAGACATATTTTTATTATTAAATTAAATCTAAATGTTTACTCTTAAAAACGTACCTCTTTCATTTCCTCATAGGTAATAAAAAATACATTGCTGTCCTCCAGATAGTTGTTCCATTCAGTAATATGATCAAAATAAGATCCATAGGCCACTGTAGGAATTAAGCAGAACATTTTGATATTGATTTCAGTGTGAACTCTCACTGTATCCTTTCTATTTCACTTTTTCTCTGATTATTAACAGATGCAGATTACCATACATAATTTTAATCATTGATAACCATTATTATTATTATTTAATTGTTGGGTTGCTCAGCTAACAGGAGCATCTAACAGGAGTTTCTTTTTTTTACACATACCACACATTTTTTAAAAGGTGCAGGGTTTGATTGTATAGTTATGGCCATCATATTGACATTTTGGGCAGCTCCCTCTCCACTGAAGCCTCTGCTTGTTAATCATGTGTGCTTATTAGATTGCATTAATTATTCACCAAAACTGGTGTTTGCTTTACCATTCATTCATAGTATATAATTCCAATTTTTGTTTATGGAGTACCAGTCAAACCATATGTCATTTCAACCATAGTCAGCCACACACAGAGGCATTGGCAAGAAACAACCTTCTCATCAAAATGAGGAAAACAGCAATGTGCTATCATGCCACTGTGAAGCTTTGGTCATTTGTCCCCATGCCCTCTTTTGATACCACCTGTAGATACTTCTGGTCAGACCTGTCCCGGAATTATCATTTTCGTTACTCATTAAAGTAAATATATTTGGTCACTTTCCTCCCACTAAACTAAAAAGTTAAGTTTAAAACCAATGTAATAGTTTTCATTGTGTCATTAACAATACTAGTAGAACTGATGGAGTCAAATGAGAGAATGCTGAAAAAATGCATCCTGATTTAACAGCCAATAACATTAAATGGCAATTAAGCACATAAATGTGTACAAGAGAGAATTAATATCTATGGGGATTCTCAGTCTTCCAGGTCATGGTTGTCTCAAAGGTGCTTTTTCAAAAAGCAACTGGATTATGTTATTTTTTTTTCTTGAGGAAGATATTTTGCTTCTCAGCCAAGAAACCTATTCAGTTCTGACTGGATGGTAAATGGATTACTTTTACTTTTCAAAGAATTAATTTTCAAAGGAGCTCACAAATGACTCCAGAATGGAAATGAATGTTTTTGCAAAGGGTAAGGGATGCAAGAATATTTCTCTTTGTAGCCTGCATTAGACATGTATACAGAAAACACAAATCAAGTCAATGTTACTTACTGGCCAAATTCACACAACATACTATACTAGGCTAAAATGAGATTGGGTAATTTGTAGTTCACTACTATAGGAAACACTGCCATTGTCTCAGCATGTTGAGTGAGATTTGTCATCCCATTACAACATAATGGTTTATGGGAATGGTATACAAATGGTATACGAATACTAGGTTAATGTGCAGTTAATCTAGGTTTACAGCATGTCTGTGAGATGAACTTTAGAGAATGAAATGAAACATGGAATTATTGTTGCTTTGTACTGAAGCAATGGAAATAAGTTTCAGTGCCCAAAGACAAACAGAGAAAGGAACCCTTTGTTCAAAGATTTCCTGCTTCTCCTTCACAGACAGATGGAGAGTACAGGAGACCGAAAGATAAATAGAATAAGACCACTTATTTCAAGCATGTATATTTCTTCCAATGAATAAGAAGAAAAGAACACCTTTTCCAGTGATAAATTCGTCAAAGAACTCATCCCAGGTTTCCTGCTCAGGACTGATCTTTACTCTTTTGGAAAAATGGAAGAAAGATACAGCTGTGTCCTTTGGGTTCCGAAGCAAAACCAGCATCTTTAAAACAAAAAAGAATACATTGGCATGTAAATGTAAAATCAAGAAGAGCAGAGCCAGAAGAGTAAAAACATTCTTTTTAAAAAATCCAAGTATGAACATTAAGGTACTTACTTTTGCCTTTTTTTCAAAAATAGACTTGGGCAACTTTTGAGGGCTGAGGTGTGTTTTTATAATTCTTCTGGAAGGCATATTTTCCATCCTCTTTAATCATATTAAAATAAAAGGAAGTTAATATCATTTATGCAAGGAAAAATATACACAAGTATAAATTCATCATCATAATAATTTTAGTCATTGTCTATCCACTGCAGAATGAAGACCTCTTTCTCATGTTTCCAACCTATACAGTCCTGAGGTTTCTTTTTCCAATTGGGTCCACAACCCTTGCTGATGTCGTCAATCCATCTTGTTTTAGGTCTCAAGTGGAAGTATAAATTAGGGATATCAAAGTTCATCTCTAAAAAAAATCTGAGTCCAAGTGATCTTTGTCATCATAAACTCTGTGGTGGAATCTCCAGTTAGACTGGAAGGAGGTGTTAAGTGGGGACTGAGTTTGGAGTTATTGCGCTACAGGAAGCAGCACAGGTCTGACCTCCCCCAGAATCCTTGAAGCCTTATCTTGCTGTTCCCAAGGGAAAGCATACAGTATAGTGAGTTTCGTGTAACATAGACAACTAGCAATAAAACTTCGTTTGAGACTCTCCAGGAGTCCTTGTGGTTGCTTTTGCCTGACCCTACCTAATTATGTGATTGTTTCATATAAATCATACTGATTGATGTGAGGAAAGTTACTGTGGAATCCACAGTGCAGTGTAAATGTGAAAGAATTGAGCAGCTAAACACTGATTGTCATTCTGTGACATGATCTCCCCAATACATGTGCTGTATTTGGAGAGTGATAAATTCCTCTGTAAAAGCATTGGGGCAGAGCAGATACGGTGTTTTTTGGACATATACAGAGATCTGATGCTAAGACTTTAAAGGATATTGAAAACAAGCTGGTGAGGGAAGCAGAAAGGGAATTAGAGTTGAAGTTTTGGAACTGGGAGGGAGGGGAATATGGCTGGCAAATTAAACTGGATTTAGTTAGTTTGAATGTTAAAGGTTTTCAAGTTCATGGTGGACCAAAGACATTACACCACTTCTGGTGTAATGGAAAGATCCCAGAAAAGAGAGAATTGTGCTTTTAAGATTTGGTCTTACCCAATTGAGGATTATAGAAGATTCAAGAAGGTAATTATTTGGCTAGCCACAAGAGATTGCTATCTAAGCATAATTAACAAAAAAAGGTAAATGGTTTCCCTGTCAGTCATGTATGTCTCATCTCCATTTCTTGGCCAAGGGAGCGTGCTGTAAAGCATTATGGGGCAGTATATAAGTCTAAATAAATGCTATTCCTATTCTTCAGGAGTCTTTGTAGGCAGATGAAGGAGGGAGAAGAAAATGCATTGCCTAATGCTGCTTACATTATTATTTTTGCATTGTTGAAAAAGAAACCACTGCTATTCTTCTCTTTTAACAAATCTGATTTATGAGACCTATCCAGTTTATCTGGTTGGGTTCTGAAAGCTGCCCTCACAAGCACATCCATTACAAGGTGGCTGAAGGCAAGAGTGGACTTCGAAGGGAAGCAAACGTCAATAGTGTTCTTTAGTTTTTGCTTCCTAGATCATTGCAACTGGTTTAAGACATGCTGCCTTTGAGTTTGGAGTTGGTTAAAAGACATCAAATCATTGAGACACTTTAGAAAAAACTATACACAGATGGAAAGCCAACATTTTAAATGGTTTAAGATACCGGAGGACCTGGACAGACTTGAACATTGGGCGCTATCTAACAAAATAAAATTCAATGGTGAAAAAAGTAAGGTTCTACATTTAGGCAAGAAAAACCAAATGTACAGGTATAGTATTGGGGGTACCTTGTTCAATAGTAGTAACTGTGAGAGGGATCTCGGAGTCCTAGTGGACAATCACTTAAATATGAGCCAGCATGTGCTGCAGCTGCCAAAAAAGCCAACACAGTGCTGGGCTGCATTAACAG
>NW_015386211.1:1323906-1325865 GCF_001527695.2 Protobothrops mucrosquamatus | reverse complement strand
ACAAGGATTTCTTGTCATTCAGGGCTCCTCTCATTTAGAAGAATCGGTCTCTATTCAGCTGAATAAAAACGTAAAGCTTGAAGGAATCTTCTGGTTTCCTGTATTTCTTTATCAAGGAAAACCTCAGAACCTGCATATCATTTTTGGGGAGCCTGGCTTCCAGGAGAGGTGCTTGGTTGGTACTAGGAAGGCTCAGGAAAGGGGATGGCACCAAGCGTGCTCCGGGATTTCCTGGAGGTGCCCCCCTTCTTGACTCTTCACTGTGGTTTTTCACAGGAACCAGTTTTTTCTACCTTTTGGTTGCCTTTTACTGGATTCCTGCATACTCAGGAGGGCTGAAGATAAGATAGGACACACATATATACATTACTTTGTTGCACCGGCTTGCCTGGGGGAGTGTGCATGTATGTAAAAGTGTGTTTGTATCCTTGAATTATTTCCCACTGTTGACCAGAACTGGGTGGAAGAATTTGTGCGAGCTGCACCTAGCCCCCCCCCTTATGGAGGGTTCTGGGGGTGCTTAGAAAGCAAGGGGCATTAACTTTGTACTCTCGTGCTCCAATGGGTTGTGAGTGATGTGTGGTTTGTGGTTTGTGGTTGCTCCTTATATATTTCCCACTGTTGACCAGGCCTAAGCATGATACTGATCTTAGTTGAAAGTCAGTGGATCTCTTGTGGCCCAACAGGCTGTGCAAGTGGTGTGAGTAACTTGAACACATGGGCTCAGCCCATGAAGACCAGTTAGAATGAATAAAAGCAAGGGAGGTGCCCTCAGCCCCCTTGAGTATGTCATAAGGAACTTTGGTAAGCTTAAAACCCATCAGGATATGAAATTGAAACTCTAATTAAGTATAATGCCTTCTGTCACCAAGCCATACCCACTGTTTGGCCCACAGGAGGATCCATAATTTTTGGAGTTTTTGAAACCATGGGAGACTATGCTTAAAGAGACATAGATCATGATCAGCATGCTTAATATGCTCTTTTTTTGTGAGACCTTACACGAGAATAAGCAGGTGCTTTAAGACTGTGAGTTATGGTGACCTTCCGCAGCACCACCTTGTCCTGCTTTAGCTTCTGCTCCACCACCCTATAAGGGGATGTACTCCCTCACAGGACAGGTAGCTATTAGAAGGGGGACACTAATAAGGTCCTGGTTCATACCCCCTTCTCTACATGGGAGGATCGATTGGGTTCTTACACTGAAACCCCACGCAAATATTCTGAATTGGTTCTGTCCATTCTTCAAACTTATTCCACTAACTGTGCAGACCTCCAAGTCATGCTGGATGTCTTTCTAACAACAGAGGGAAGGCGTCTGGTAGGAAATGCTGTTTTAAAAAAAAGTTACAATGTTTGAGAATATAGCCCCAAACCTCTTATGCAAACACAATACACATGTCAGTTGTGGGGCAAATAACATGAGCAGACATTTTATTTCCTCCCTAGATACAATTCCTGCAGCTGCAGAAAAAGCAGCAAATATAGAAAAGGAGAATGTGTATTTCTTTAATGTAGAACAAAGGAACGCTGAGTAACTCAGACTTGGGAGGAAAAAGTAGGCTAAAAATGAATAAAAGTGGTTGACACTGAGCATAGCAAGCTGCCAGAAAGTGGATTTTATTACAGAAGCCAGACAGATAACTGATTCAACAATGACTTGGACTGGCTAGTAAAAATCACCTAAATGCGTGGTCCAATTTGTACTCTTTCCTATTTTAAGTTTTGATGAGATTTCTTACTTTCCAATTTGTTTTTTTTCCCCTTTCAGCAGGATGGATTAATCCTATCACCCAGGGAAGGAAGTGAGTTGTTGATGAAGTTTTTGTCTTATCATATGTGCTGGTATGTTTGGGGTTAATACTGGTATTGGTTTTTATGTGTGTGTAGGGCAAACTTGTCAGCTTTCTGTTGGTTTGTTCATAGTTAGCGCTTATCACAAGTTGGACCTCTTTCATA
>NW_015386211.1:1317033-1323052 GCF_001527695.2 Protobothrops mucrosquamatus | reverse complement strand
TTTCTCAGTCATCCAGGTCATAGTTGTCTCAAAGGCAATTGTTGTTTCAAAAGGCAATTGGACATTTGTTTTCCGCTTGAGGAAGAAAAAGACATTTTGCTTCTCATCCAAGAAGTTTCATCGGTTCTGGAAGGATGGTAGGGGTGATGGAAGGAATTAGTCTTCTTCTTCCTCAAGAAGAAGAAAAAAAGCCCAATTGCCTTTTGAAAAGCACCTTTGAGACATTCTTCAAAACACATTAAAAACAATAAATATTTTATAGCATAATAAAGACACTTCTATGGGACATCCTTAGATGCCCAGTTCCTATGGTTTGTGAAATGTTAATTTTAACAGGGAGATTTTATGCCTACTTAGAGAATCTCCCATACCCAATTCTCAGATTTGGCAAAGATCTCCCTCCCTTGTGTTATCCCTCAAAAAGGTTCTCTTAGCTATTTCCTTTTGGATGAGAAACATAGATTAATACATTTCAATAAGCATTTTGTACATTACTATCAGGCTTCATACAATGGCATTTGTCCCCTTATTCAGCATTTGATTCTACTCAGCAAGAAGACTCTCAGAGAGATCTTAGTGAGATTTAAATGTTTATTATAGAGAAGAATGAACCCTTAAACGGAGTAATTGATTCCCCATGCCAGTGCAAAGAAGTCATATTTTAGCTATCTGTCATCTATTTATCTGTCATCCATCCATCCATCCATCTTATCATCTATGCTCCAGAATTAAATCTGATTTTTTCCTCCCATCCTTCTCTTGATTTTCTTGGGAAGGAGGTAAAATATATTTATATAATAGTTAGCCAGGGAACCACTGGATGCAGTTTTACCATTCTCGTACCTTATAGTTACCCATTCTAAGTAGCTAGTTATGCTTATTAATTCTTCAGACTTTTAGTGCTTTCATTCCAGTATTGTCTCCTATTTAAATTTGTTTTAATTCAGTGGAAATTGCTTCTAAGTGAATACGTTAATTCTAAGATGATTTAATTTGGATTCTTTCCTTCTAAAATTGTTACTGGTGTTATCAATGTCTTATTTTGTTATAGCCTGGTGTGAGTATTTTTTAGAGATATGGCTATAAATTATGCAAACAAATAATATGCACATTTATAAGGCTGCAAATAACTGTTAAATACAACAAGTAACAATATTAAGACTGGCTTTCTATATGTAATATGGAGGTTTCTTACTCTTTCCATGACACAGTATAGATATGGTTCCCTCCTGCAGATTTCAGTTACACTGGTCAAACTCCTCCCTTAGGTTATAGGAGTTTCAAAAACATTAATAGAAATATAATAGTTTGATGTAGTGATTAAGGCGCAAGGTTAGAAACCAGGAGACTGTGACTTCTTGTCCCACCTTAGATGCAAAACTTTAGGTGCAGATTCATTCTAAAATATTCACTTCATATATTTGTACATGTAGTCCTCTACTTACAATTACAATGGAGTCCAAAATTTCTGTTGCTAAGTGACACAGTTGTTAAGTGAGTTTCCCCCTGTTTTATTACCTTTCTTCCATAGTTGTTAAATGAATCTCTGCAGTTATTAAATTAGTAACACTGTTGTTAATTGAATCTGGCTTCACCATTTACTTTACTGGTCAGAGGGTCACAGAAGAGGATCTTGCAACACATGATATGAACCAGTTGTCTAGCATCTGAATTTTGATCATGTGATCATGAAGATACTGGTTGTAAGTGCAAAAAATGGTCATGTTATTTTTTTTCAGTGGTGTTGTAACTTCAAACATCACTAAACAAACTGTTGTAAGTCAAGGATTGTCTGTATCATATTCCCTAATATTTGAATAATATAAAGCATCATGAGCCTTTCCCAACCCATTGCTAGACCTCAGCCCTTATCATTCCTAGCCAGCACACCTTTAAGTATTAAGAATTTAAATCCCACACACCATAAAGCCACTAGGTTAGCGAAGACTATTAAATGTTGTAGACAAGATTATTAAAAATATTACAATGTTACCTTTGCGGAAAAGTGCTTTCCCTACTTTTCCATAGGTTCCTGCGTTATTTTTCATGTTTTCAAAACTTGTTTTCTTTACAATGCTCTCAATCTCCTCTTCAGTTACAGAAAAATTAAAGAATTTGGCTATTTTTTTCAGTGCTGAGACTGGATTCTGAATAATACATCAATATATAACATAAGTGAGTAATGCTTTCAACTGCTTCAATTCATGTCTTGATCTGGGTACTATACATTTTTTATATATTTATAGGCTGGGCTTGTGCACATTAGAATAAATAAAGAAATAAGCAAAACAAAACATTGTTTCATTGTTTCATTGAAATATTAGCAAGAGTAGATCGGGTGATCCAGAAGTTGACCTTAAAATGAAAATATATATAGTATTGGCCAGACATAATTTTATTATCAAATTAAATCTAAAAGTTTACTCTTAAAAACGTACCTCTTTTATTTCCTCATAGGTAATAAAAAATACATTGCTGTCCTCCAGATAGTTGTTCCATTCAGTAATATGATCAAAATAAGATCCATAGGCCACTGGTAGGAATTAAGCAGAACATTTTGATATTGATTTCAGTGTGAACTCTCACTGTATCCTTTCTATTTCACTTTTTCTCTGATTATTAACAGATGCAGATTACCATACATAATTTAAATCATTGATCACCATTATTATTATTATTTCATTGTTCGGTTGCTCAGCTAACAGGAGAATCTATAGGGGAATCCAAAACTTATGGCCCCTCAGCAAAACTCCCGCTGTTTCCTTTTTTTACACATACCACACATTTTTTTAAAGGTGCAGGGTTTGATTGTATAGTCATGGCCATCATATTGACATTTTTGGCAGCTCCCTCTCCACTGAAGCCTCTGCTTGTTAATCATGTGTGTTTATTAGATTGCCTTAATTATTCACCAAAACTGGTGTTTGCTTTGTCATTCATTCACAGTGTATAATTCCAATTTTTGTTTATGGGGTACCACTCAAACCATATGTCATTTCAAACATAGTCAAGCACACACAGAGGCATTGGCAAGATACAACCTTCTCATCAAAATGAGGAAAACACCAATGTGCTATCATGCCACTGTGATGCTTTGGTCATTTGTCCCCATGCCCTCTTTTGATACCACCTGTAGATACTTCTGGTCAGACCTGTCCCAGAATTATCATTGTCCTTACTCATTAAAGTAAATATATTTGGTCACTTTCCTCCCACTAAACTGAAAAGTTAAGTTTAAAACCGATGTAATAGTTTTCATTGTGTCATTAACAATACTATTAGAACTGCATCCTGATTTAACAGCCAATAACATTAAATGGCAATTAAGCACATAAATGTGTACAAGAGAGAATTAATATCTATGGAGATTCTGTCTTCCAAGTCATGGTTGTGTCAAAAGTGCTTTTTCAAAAGGCAACTGGACTATGTTATTTTTCCTTTCTTGAGGAAGATATTTTGCTTCTCACCCAAGAAGCTTCTTCAGTTCTGACTGGATGGTAAATGGATTACTTTTACTTTTCAAAGAATTACTTTTCAAAGGAGTTCACAAATGACTCCAGAATGGAAATGAATGTTTTTGCAAAGGGTAAGGGATGCAAGAATATTTCTCTTTGTAGCCTGTATTAGACATGTATACAGAAAACACAAATCAAGTCAATGTTACTTACTGGCCAAATTCACACAACATACTATACTAGGCTAAAACGAGGTTGGGTAATTTGTAGTTCAGTACTATAGGAAACGCTGCCATTGTCTCAGCATGTTGAGTGAGATTTGTCATCCCATTACAACATAATGGTTTATGGGAATGGTATACAAATGGTATACAAATACTAGGCTAATGTGCAGTTAATCTAGGTTTATGTCTGTGAGATGAACTTTAGAGAATGAAATGAAACATGGAATTATTGTTGCTTTTTACTGAAGCAATGCAAATAAGTTTCAGTGCCCGAAGACAAACATAGAAAGGAACCCTTTGTTCAAAGAGATCTTGCTTCTCCTTCACAGACAGATGGAGACCGAAAGATAAATAGAATAAGACCACTTATTTCAACCATGTATATATCTTCCAATGAATAAGAAAAAAAGAACACCTTTTCCAGTGATAAAATCTTCAAAGAACTCATCCCAGGTTTCCTGGTCAGAACTCATTTTTATGCCTTTGGCAAAATGGAAGAAAGATACAGCTGTGTCCTTTGGGTTCCGAAACAAAACCAGCATCTTTAAAACAAAAAAGAATATATTGGCATGTAAATTTAAAATCTAGAAGAGCAGAGCCAGAAGAGTAAAAACATTCCATTTTTAAAAATCCAAGTATGAACATTCAAACATATTTGGAAATGAACTGAATGGGGATTAGAGATAAAATTATCAAATTAAGAGAACAGTAATTTTTTAAAAAATAAAGTTCCTTTCCAAGACAGAATAGCAGAATAACACAGTTGGAAGGGAACTTAAAGGTCTTCTATTCCAGTCCCCTGCTCATGCAGGAGACCCCGTATCCTTCTGAACAAATGGTTGTCCAATCTCTTCTATTTCCATTTCCCAAGATCCTAAGTAAAATATTGTAAGCAGCAAAGCTAAGAATATTTAACATGAGATATTTAACAATGGTTCAGTCTGAATAATTAAGTGAAGATACGACTGATTTGATGAACTTGCCTGATACAATACTAAAAAATGAAATCAAGCTGCAACAATTTCAGACTTCAAGCTGCAATGTTGCACCTTTCTTGCTTGCTTGAAAACCAGAAAAAGAAATCATTCCATTTTTATTTTGAATAAAATACAGTTTCTTATAATTATGTTCCACGCCAGTTCAGAACCTGAGAAGTTAGTATGATCTTGGGCTTGCTGTCCTATTTTACTCTGTAAATTTATTCGACAACACTTCATTGATAGATGACATATATATATAGCAATGATATGGAAAATCAAAATTGAGAATTAAGCTACTTACTTTTGCCTTTTTTTCAAAAATAGACTTGGGCAACTTTTGAGGGATGAGGTGTGTTTTTATAATTCTTCTGGAAGGCATTTTTCCCATCCTCTTTAATCATATTAAAATAAAAGGAAGTTAATGTCATTTATGCAAAGAAAATTATACACAAGTATAAATGCATCATCATCATAATTTAAGTCATTGTCTATCCACTGCCGAATTAAGATCTCTTTCTCATGTTTCCAACCTATACAGTCCTGAGGTTTCTTTTACCAATTGGGTCCACAATACTTGCTGATGTCGTCAATCCATCTTGTTTTAGGTCTCTTTCATGGATGCTTTTTATCAAGTGGAAGTATAAATTAGGGATATCAAAGTTCATCTCTAAAAAAAATCTGAGTCCGACTGATCTTTGTCATCATAAACTCTGTGGTGGAATCTCCACTTAGACTGGAAGGAGGTGTTAAGTGGGGACTGAGTTTGGAGTTATTGTGCTACAGGAAGCAGCACAGGTCTGACCTCCCCCAGAATCCTTAAAGCCTTATCTTGCTGTTCCCAAGGGAAAGCATACAGTATAGTGAGTTTTGTGTAACATAGACAACTAGGAATAAAACTCCTGTTGAAACTCTCCAGGAGTCCTTGTAGTTGCTTTTGCCTGACTGTACTTAATTATGTGACTGTTTCATATAAATCATACTGACTGATGTGAGGAAAGTTACTACAGAATCCACAGTGCAGTGTAAATGTAAAATAATTGAGCAGCTAAACACTGATTGCATTCTGTGACATGATCTCCCCAATACATTTGGAGAGTGATCAATTCCTCTGTAAAAGCATTGGGGCAGAGCAGATACGGGTTTTTTGACATATACAGAGGTTAATAATAATAATAATAATAATAATAATAATAATAATAATAATAATAATAATAATAATAATAATAATAATAATAATAATAATAATAATAATAATAATAATAATAATAATAATAAAGTTGGAAGGGACCTTGGAGGTCATTGAGTCCAACCCCCTGCTCAGGCAGGAAACCCTATACCATTTCAGACAAATGGCTGTCCA
>NW_015386211.1:1311210-1315437 GCF_001527695.2 Protobothrops mucrosquamatus | reverse complement strand
TCAGTAAAGAATTTCACAAAGAGAAATTATTTAACCTATCATAATAAAATGTCTAGTGCTCTGGAATCTGCTAGTTTTTATTTAAGAGGAATTCTGTTAGAAACACTAAAGAAACTATCAAACATGCATACAATTTAACCAGGATGGTATACTTTCCTCTGCCTAGAGAAGAGGGCTGGACTAGAAGATCTTCAAGATTCCTTCCAGCCCTATGATTCTATATTCTATTTGTTCAGAGACAATAGCATTCCTTGCAAAACTGTAATGCTTACCTGTTTTGGGATATGACACTAATATGACATCATCTTGCCAAGCTCTAAAAGTATGAACCCTTTTCAGAGTTTCCAGGCAGGTGATCATAGCAGGATATAATACCCCATCATACATAAACATCTGTTCTGAAGGAGCAGCCTTTTCATTTCCTTCCACTTTTTCATCTAGAAATTTGCTGAAGGATTTTGGATCCATGGTTGTGCTGTTCTAAGACCACAGATGGATAACCAAGAGATTCAGTTGGCTTTGTAAGTGAAGCTAATACATTTATAGAGAGATCATCTGTCACATGACACACTGAGGGTGCGTATCTTGTTACTAATTAACTGTCAAGAAATAAATCTATGAACAAAGTTTATTCAGCCCTTCCTCTCCCCCCAAAAAATTCCAGTGAAATTGTGGCCAACTTGGATTGACTAGATAACATGTTAGAGAAAAAGATATTCTTAAGGGGATAACTGACCAGAGGCAACCTTCTCTGGAAATGGGGTTAGAGTTCTTGAGTTTGTGAAGCACTTGCTGAACAGCATGCTATAAATCTTAGAGCCACACTTTCACAGAGCAAAAGGTGTGGCAGTAATTAGCCATTACAAAGCTAGGATATTCTGCTAGCAATTTTAACTCTCATTTTTCCTATCTTCTTCTGTTACAGTAGTTCAGTTGCAACTGCCATAGCCTATCTTTTTTTGTCATCATAAACCTTGCTACCAAGTTGACTCAAGATTTGGCAAGTTAATACTGGATGCTTAACATGACATTGAGAGGCTTGCGGAAATTATATAAATTATATAACTGAATAATGATTATATATAATGTAATAATAGTATAATTGTTATTACATATCCTATCTGATCTGGAAAAATGAGTATGCTTCAGGTAGTGCCAGCTAGAAAGAGTTGGTTGATGGGGCCTCAAGGGAGAAGTCATTTTTGCTGTGGCACCTTTCATAAACCCTTGAAAACTTGGATTTGTGACATGTAATTTACATTAGGAATAAAGGGATGTCAAGATGGCAGCTACTAAGTCAAACATGTGAAAAAGGGGCAGGGCTTCAGTCACCTATTATGACCACCACCTTGATATGTTTAACACTCACGCAACCTTTGAATGTGTCGAATTTATGATGATGTACCCTTCCATTAACTCAATCTGGGGTTTTTTTAGTGTCTTGGAATTTTTTTTAAAAAAAAAAATATTGGATTGTTTTTACAATAGTGGTCATTGAAATTTCCTGCATCCATTAACAGATTCAGTAGCCTGGATTTGTATTATTTATTTCCTTTGGTTTATGTACTCCGGCTAGAGATGAAGGGAGATTTATTTGTGGCCCTTTAGAGTCTTTATTATGGAAACCTATTTGGAACAGAAAGAAGGCTAGAATAATATATAAATATGGAATTTAAGATTATAGTGATGGGTTACAAAGGCTTTATAGAGATGCGGACTGATTTGGATTTGGATTTTTAAGAGATGTTATTAGGATAAAATTTAGAACTTAGTATTGAAATATAGTAAGAATATATTCTTTGGAATAATAGATCTTTCTTCTTTTCTCTTTCCTCTTTTGATCTATTTCTGTCTTTTTTATTATTATTATTATTATTTCTATTTTCTTATCTTTTTTATTATTAGGCATGATAATTAATTTGTGGAGGTATAATGAGAAAAAGATTGTAATAATGGAAGAGATGAAACTAACAAATGAAGAATTACTGAATAAGAAACAGAATATAGTTAAGAAATGTAAGAATGTAATGATGGAAATAATATGTTTAAAAAAGAGAAGTTAGGGACATCCATATGGTAAATAATATGCTTGTTTTAGGCTAAGTTGGATATGGTAATTAATAATAGCTGAAAACAGGACTTTGATTTATATAAGTAATGGGTTGCAGATAACTTTTATTGATTAATGGAATTTTTATTTAGGAATGTATTAACGGATGAATTTTACTTAGAAATGTATTAATTTCACTATATTATGTTAATTGATAGAGAGGAAAATTTTAAGGAGTATTATTTGAGCTGTATATTTATGATGTTATTGTATTCAACTGATTACCTTATCTCCATGTTGGCTCTTAAGCTTCTTAGTGCAAAAACGGAAAAAACAATAAAATTGTTTGAAAAATTTTTTGGAAAAATACGATTGAAAAACTAGTCTTTATGACACCGAAGGGGTTATTTCAGTGGTGGGATTCAGCCGGTTCACACCACTTCGGCAGAACCAGTAGCTAATTTTTTGTTGCCCAGGCCCAGAATGGACTTCCGAAAGCAGCATCCATACAGAGAACTGGTTGTTCATGTATTTGAATCCCACCACTGGGTTATTTCATATACACGTGGGCCCAAGTACATACTTTTGCTCTATTTTTTTCCCACAGATATTGAGTAAGTTAATCAGATATTGTGCCCTCCTTTCCACCCCATTTCAAATTGTCTATATTCTTCTTTGTCTGATCAGTATGGAGGATTGATCCATCTCTCCCTGGCTGAAGGTTTGTGCTAACAACATTTTCTGTCTGCCTTTCCTCTCCTCCTTCCTTGACACTCATATTATTAAAATATTAAAATGCCCTGAGATTCCCAATACAGCAAATGATTGGGAAAGTAAAACAGGCCTCTTTCTTGGAAAAGTTGAAATATACAACCCCTTGTCCATGACATGACCAGCTTCACCCAGTTACAAAGGTGCTACAGGGAGTAAAAAATTAGAAGTAAAACAAAATCATTTTTCCCCTCTGTTGCAAGAATTCTTCCTTTTGGTTCATTTCTTGTTCGGGTCAAAAACCAGAGGCTATAATTCAGAGTTCAAAAGTTTATTAGGCACATAAGGCAATAGTGTTGGGTGCAGCTGGCCCCCTTCCAAGTGTGTGAAACACTCTTTATAGATAGGTGCGGACAACTTGGGAGCAAAATTGGTATAATGGTTAAGGCAGCAGGCTAGAACCTGGGAGACTGTGAGTTCTAATTTTGCCTTGGGGATGAAACCAATTAGGTGACCTTGGGCTAGCCATGTTTTCTCAGCTTTAAGTAGGAGATAATGGCAAACCACTTCTGAAAAACCTTGCCAGAAAACTGTGGGGATTTGTCCAAGCAGTCTCTGAGAATCAGACACAATTGGAGGAAAACAAAAACAAAAAATAACTATTCTGGACAGATCTAGACCTAAATTTGTCATGTTTATCTTTCCTAATAAAGTTCAGCAAACGTGGGCTGAGTAATTTTTAACAACTCTGCATATCTTCAGATTTCTCTCTACTAACCTCCAAAACTGGTCCAAAGGGATACTGACATCACTGTATTAAAATGAAACAGCACTTGAACTGAAACCCCACCCCATCCTGGCTCACCACATGTCCTCATTAAGGACAATCGGTTTTGTCATCATACAGAATCATGGCTTCAAACCTCACTGAAATGGAT
The DNA here is from genome assembly GCF_001527695.2 of Protobothrops mucrosquamatus. Classification (NCBI taxonomy): domain Eukaryota; kingdom Metazoa; phylum Chordata; class Lepidosauria; order Squamata; family Viperidae; genus Protobothrops; species Protobothrops mucrosquamatus. The sequence continues at coordinate 1,311,738 of NW_015386211.1, read as the reverse complement.
CCAGATAATCTCTTTCCATTAGCTTCCTCTGGAGATGAAGCCTATCCATCCTCCTCATAACTCCCCCCACCAAAAGATTGGAGATTAAATGGGAATTGTCCAAAATCATTGGGTCCAGCAATTACCTTAAGAAGAAGGCACAACACCCTTCAAGGTGGGAACTACAGACATCACCGTATGGGCTCAACCACCCAGGTCTGTTCTACACAGAGTGGAGAATTCAGACAGAGCTGGGAGGCTTCTGTTAAATCTGCTGGCTATTTAAGTGTTTCAGACCTACATCTTTCCCTCATATTTTTAAACTGCTACATGAGCTATATGATGAGGTCATCTAGACATTTAAGCTAAAATGGACAATACCTCTTATCTGTTAATTCCCCCTTAAGGGAATACTACTAAAATGTCCCCCTGACATTTAAACAGGTATCTGAGAAACCTGAGGAGGGAAGCTCAAAACTAAATATTAAAAATGAAATATGGAAATCATATCCTGATCAGGATAATAATACCAGCTTACTGTGTTCCCCC
>NW_015386211.1:1258183-1311100 GCF_001527695.2 Protobothrops mucrosquamatus | reverse complement strand
ATCTAGACATTTAAGCTAAAATGGACAATACCTCTTATCTGTTAATTCCCCCTTAAGGGAATACTACTAAAATGTCCCCCTGACATTTAAACAGGTATCTGAGAAACCTGAGGAGGGAAGCTCAAAACTAAATATTAAAAATGAAATATGGAAATCATATCCTGATCAGGATAATAATACCAGCTTACTGTGTTCCCCCAACTACAATGTTTTTATTTTATTTTATTTTTAAAAACTTAGACCTTTTCTTTTGGCAACAGTTTTTATTGCAGGTTTATCCAGAGCAGTTGATGGGAAAAGCCTTGTTGTATTCAATTAATTTCACTGCAATTATATTTAAAGCACTTGAAATAAAAGAATAAAGCCATTAGTATTATAAGAGGATGTTTGAGGCTGTGTGAAAATATGAAATGGCAGTTATAGATATTATCAAAGTAATAATAAACAATTCTCTTGTGGATCAAAGCTTTAAAATGCTGAAACTAGCCCTAGAGAATATAAGGATGGAATCTGAGTTAATGAATGCACTGGAAATAAAATGAAACATTTTTATGAACAGTCAATTAAAAACATCTATGTAGGTCACAAATATAATAAACAAAAGCGGCTATTTTTTTAATGTGGAAATTGAGGTTTTGCTAAACATTTGGAAGAAGTGGAAATGTTTACTATGCTTACCATGGTTACAGGCAACTTGAATCAGATAGGGCATGGGTGTCAAACTCGCTGTGTCATGTGACTTGTCATGACGTATCACGAATTTTTTCGCATTGCCAGAGCTGGGATGGGTGTGGCTTCCATATGATGCAACTGGCCCGCAGACCAGCAGTTTGACACCCCTGAGATAGGTTCTTCAAAGCAACCTTCCAAGGAATGTAGCTGCTTTAATCATTTAGAGCAGGGGTCCTCAAATTTGGCCACTTTAAGACTTGTGGACTTCAACTGGCTGGGGAATTCTGGGAGTTAAAGTCCACTAGTCTTAAAGTGGCCCAAGTTTGAGGACCCCTGGTTTAGAGGCCTGTGCTTCAATCATGCCAGCATGTTTGGTGAAGCATCTCTTTTGAACACTTTCTATAGCCATAGTAAAAATATGTAGTCAAGAATTGCTTCTCCAGACTTCACTACAGCTCATGTACTGTCAATTGCTTGCACAAGAAATGAAAAATGATTAACCCACATTTTGATAAGCAGCAGGAAAAAAGACTGGTTGAACAAGTTAGCTCTTCCTAGTTGCTTTCCAAAGTGGCAAGCTGTGTCTTTGCTTTGAACAAGCTGTGAAATAACAAACTCCCCACTCTGATTTCAGTTAAGCACTGTTTTCCTGCAGTTGCCTTAAATAGGTACCCAATACCTGTTAGACCCTTAACAATGAAGCTAATCCTCACTCATTTATAAGCTTCCCTTGCTGATGCCTAAACTATACATCTATTTCCTGAATTGCCAAAAGCAGATTAAACAACTGGGAGGTATATGGGGGAGGGGGAGAGAAAGAGAAGGAGATTGACAACTATAACCTGCTCAGTGAGTCTTATGCCATGACATAGTTTCCTTGCCACTAGTTGTGCTATTGTGGCAGATTGGGGGGGTGATCACTCTAGACCAGAGTTCCCCAACTTTTCCAGCTTTGCAGACTGGTGGAGGGGAGGGGATGGTTCTGCACGAGGCGCTGGCAAGCCTGCGTACGCAGCTCCATTTGTGTGAGCGGCATGCACACGCACCCAGCTCTCCCACAAATGGAGAGTGTGTGCACCCACCTGCCCGCATGCTTGCCCATTTCCATGGCCTGGGTTGCAAACAGCCCAGAGGTTGGGGGTCCCTGCTCTAGACATAATAAATTCCTCCTTTGGTATTTAAGCTATGATTGCTTTAGCCAACACTAAAGCAGAATATCACTGAAGGAAAGGTCATGGAAAGAAGGGTGACAAAGCAACTCAAGGATAGATTTCATGACTGCAAGATTTTGAATTGATTTTTCATGTATTTATCTATTTAAGAAATTTATTTGCCACCCATCTCATATCCAATGACTCTGAATGTGTATAGCACAGTACATTGAACCTTGTGGCCCTCAGGGCATGTCCCAAGTTGGGCACTGTTCCAGCAGGTCTGGAAAAGGTGCTATCCCAATTCAATGTGGAAGCATTCTCCCATAGTTAAAAGAAAGAGGGATTGTTAGTAGGTTGCACGCTCAAATGAAAGTGAGCTAGCTGAGCATTAGATTTAGAGGCAGAATGGGAGATTGCCTTTCATGGTGATGAAATAGGGTTTAAGAACAACTGCTTGAGAAGCATGAAAGGACACGTGAAGAATAGAATGAAAAAAAGCTAAATGATTAAGTTTTGAAAGGTATTGTAATGTACATGGGTGAGCAAAGAGCCCCTGTTCCTTCAGAAAGGGAGGCAGAAAGAGAAGCCTTAATTCAGAGCAAAGTCAGTCAAAATTACTCTACATATCTTAAAGAGTTTTGTTTGTACATTTAGGGATAATAAATAATCAAATAATTTGGGATGTGATCGTGTTATTAGAATGATTACATGTTTACATCAATTGGAGTTGAAATTGGGACAATAGAAGAATCTTTTGGACACAAATCCTTTGTGCATCTTGTTTTTAAGGTTAATGTTAGCACTAGTCTTTCTGTTAGTAAGAACTGTTAGAAGGGATGAGTGGAACAGAACAAAGAAAGCTATCATGCTTGCAACTATGCTTGACTTTTATAATTGCATATATCTTCTTTGTATAGGTTAATGATTAATAGCTGTAAGTAGAAAGGAACAAAAGAACTAAACCTTTACTTTGGGAAAATTAAGATCAAAGAAAGTATAGGAAGTCCTTGACTTACAACTGTTCGACGTTACAATGGCACTGAAAAAGTGAATTGTAACCGTTTTTCACACTTATGACTGTTACAGCATCCCCGTGGTCACGTGATCAAAATTTGGATGCTTGGCAACTGGAATGTATTTATGATGGTCGCAGTGTGTTGGGTCATGTGATCGCCTTTTACAACTTTCTGATAAGCAAAGTCAATGGGGAAGCCAGATTCATTTAACAATTACGCAAGAAAGACTGTAAAATGGAGCAAAACTCCCTTAACAGCTGCCTTGCTTAGCAACAGTAATGTTGGGCTCCATTGTGGTTGTAAGTGAAGGAGTTACCTGTAGAAGCATTTGGAAAACCTTACAAAAGTTCCACTTCATCCTAGCTTTTCCCCACAGGTACAGAGCTCTTTTTTTGGGGGGATGAGTAAATGCCATTTCACACACAATCAAACACAGCAACTGGGTCCAACGGGATGATTTTCATGTCCGTTTTCAATTGTATCTTGCCATCTTGGTCTTCCACATGGAACTTGCCATTGATGTTAAAGTAGTAGCAATGCAGAGAACAGCGTGGGGTGCTGCTTGTAGAACATGGCTGTATCTCTAGGCATTTTTTCTCTGATTCTTCTCTTTAATTGGTGCAACTACGGTACCTTCATTTATTTATTAAATCTTTATGCTGCCCATCTCCCCTATAAGGCAACTCTGGAACACTTAGAAGTTATAAAACCAACAGAAAAATAATAATTAAAATATTAAAACTACGCAGATTAAAAATTTAAAACTATATAAAAATCCCAACAAAGAGATGGACAGTATGAAGAAGATGAAGTCTTCTTAGCCTGTCAACCACCTCCAGCGGTGAGCGCCTCCCCTTCAGCGGTTTTGACATGATATTGCTTTTTGCATTTTGATCTTTTAATTCCTTGAAAGGTAGCATATATTATTGGAGCTCTACCTCTCACACAAATACTTTAGAAGATAGGTAGCGGTAGCAGAAACTATCTTCAAGCAGAAGATAGAGCCATGGTAGGAGCATCCTGAGTGGTTTTGGAAAAGAAGGTTTGTGACAGGCCTAAAATTAGACCAGAACAAGAAACTGGCTCCATAGAAAGACTGTAATGATACTATATTGAGATAGAAGATAATAACAGAATCTTGCAATTCTGCTTTTGTTTTACCCTCTCTCCCTCTTATCTCATTAAACCAGCCTGAACCTAATACTATGTTCTTTTTCAAGGCCTAAGGAATGCAGTTTGACCCTAAATATTGCCCCTGAATATTTCCTTCAAGGCAATCTCCATGGATCTCTGCCTTCAGCCTTACATCTTGCATGCTTAATAATCCTCTACAAATTATTTGCTGTAACTTTTGTAAATTATAGGGGAGAAATACCTTCAAGATTCTCTTTTGTTGTTGTTAGTTGCGAAGTCGTGTCCAACCCATCGTGACCCCATGGACAATGTTCCTCCAGGCCTTCCTGTCCTCTACCATCTTCTGGAGTCCATTTAAGCTCACGCCTACTGCATCAGTGACTCCATCCAGCCACCTCATTCTCTGTTGTCCCCTTCTTCTATTGCCCTCAATCTTTCCCAGCCTTAGGCTCTTCTCCAGTGAGTCCTTCTTTCTCATTAGGTGGCCAAAGTAATTGAGTTTCAACTTCAGGATCTGCCCTTCTAAAGAGCAGTCAGGGTTGATCTCCTCTAGGACTGACCGGTTTGATCACCCTGCAGTCCAGGGGACTCGCAGAAGTCTTCTCCAGCACCATAGTTCAAAGGCCTCAATTCTTTGACGCTCAGCCTTTCTTATAGTCCAACTTTCACAGCCATACATTGCAACTGGGAAAACCATGGCCTTGACTATACATACTTTTGTTGGCAGGGTGATGTCTCTGCTTTTTTGTATGCTGTCTAGATTATTTATTACTAGCAATAAAAATATTTCAAGAACCCCAAGTGGTTCTTGTTTCTTAAATTTGCCAGTCTCCTACAACTTGACATTAATCTTAAAAAACTGCCACAGTAACCCTTCCATACAATACTGTATACATCATGTAATTACCAGAGTTACTCTAGTTCTTTTTCTCATACTATCCCCTACATTTGGACTCAAAATTCTCCTCTGCAAGGGTTCTATCTTGAATAGAATAGAATAGAATAGAATAGAATAGAATAGAATAGAATAGAATAGAATAGAATAGAATAGAATAGAATAGAATAGAAAACTTTATGTCACTTTCAATATACACTAATCAGCATACATTAAAATGAGATTTCATTGCATACAGCTCTCAAAAGGTAACCACCTCCAATATACACTACATAAACATGACAAAAATAAATAAATAAAATAAATTATGCATATACTCACATATAAACACATATGTGGCCTAGAGAAACAACACAATTTAGTTTGGATATATACATATACATGGCAAAAAAAATGAATCTTGCGAGTTTACTAGACGGATGGTGTAGGGAACAAAACTGTTACAGAATCTGGTAATCCTACTAGAAATATTTCAAAACTTCCTCCCTGAGGGGAGCAACAGAAACAGACTGTGAAATGGGTGTGTGTGGTCTCTAACAAGGCTTTGAGCTCTAAGCACATAATGCTTGTGAGCAGTATCCTGAATAACAGGAAGCAAGCTTCCTATAATCTTTTCAGCTGTCTTTACCACTCTCTGTATGGACTTTCTATCTGAGGCACTGTTACCACCAAACCAAACATTAATGTAGTTTGTTAAGATGCTCTCAATTATGCCTCTGTAAAAAGTGGCCATGGAAAAACCATGGTTTTCCCAGTTGCAATGTATGACTGTGAAAGTTGGACCATAAGAAAGGCTGAGCGCCAAAGAATTGAGGCCTTTGAACTATGGTGCTGGAGAAGACTCTTGCGAGTCCCTTGGACTGCAAGGCGTTCAAATTGGTCAGTCCTAGAAGAGGTCAACCCCAACTGCTCTTTAGAAGGCCAGATCCTGAAGTTGAAACTCAAATACTTTGGCCACCTAATGAGAAGGAAGGACTCACTGGAGAAGGGCCTGATGCTGGGAAAGATTGAGGGCAATAGAAGAAGGGGACGACAGAGAATGAGATGGCTGGATGGAGTCACTGAAGCAGTAGGCATGAGCTTAAATGGACTCCAGAAGATGATAGAGGACTGGAGGAATGTTGTCCATGGGGTCGCAATGGGTCGGACACGACTTCGCAACTAACAACAACAACAACAACAAATGGCCAGGATAGAAGGAGAATGATTGCTCTCCTCATCTGATGCAGGAAATGCAGAGGCTGGTTTGCACATTTCACTAAGGATGACATGTGGAGAGATCAAGTCAGACTGTTAGTTATCTGCATCCCCAGATACTTAATATTGTTGACCACCTCCACAGCTGCAGCCTCAATAGAGAGTGGACTATGGCTATGCCGACTCTTTCTAAAATCTACAATGAACTTTGTTTTATTAACAATCAGAACCAGGTTATTTTTATTGCACCAATCCACCAGAGCCTTCATGTCTTCCCTATAAGCATCTTCATTGTCAACCTGGATGAGACCCACCACTGCCTTGTTATGCACATACTTCACAATATGATCTGTAGAAGATTTGGCACAGCAGCCATAGGTCATCAAGGTGAACAGTAAAAAAGACACAGCCCCGTGGGGAATTTGTACTCAAGGACATGGAGTTGGAAACTTCTTCCAACTCGCACAACCTGGGGCCTATCAATAAGAAAATCAAGTATCTAGTTACATAAAGGAATGTTAAAACCTAATAGGCCCAGTTTATTCATCAGTGGTGCAGTGGTTAGAATGCAGTACTGCAGGCTACTTTTGCCAACTCCTGGCTGCCAGCAGTTTGGCAGTTTGAGTTTCACCGACTCAAGGTTGACTCAGCCTTTCATCCTTCCAAGGTCAGTAAAATGAGGATCCAGATTGTTGGGTGCAATATGCTGACTCTGTAAACCGCTTAGAGAGGGCTGTAAAGTCTAAGTGCTATTGCTATTGCTAAATGCTGAAGAATGTGTTGAACGCTGAACTAAAATCCACAAACAGCCTTCGCACATGAGTATTCTTCTCCTCCAGGTGCACCAAGCTAAGATGAAGCACACAGGAAAGTGCATCGTCTACGCAGAGGTTCTTCCGATAGGCAAACTGTAATGAGCCAAATGTGGGGGGAAGGCATGAAACAATATAGTCCTTTACCAATCACTCAAAACACTTCATCATAATGGAAGTGAGTGCAACTGTATGGTAATCATTAATGCATGTGATTATAGATTTTGGGGGCAATGGTACAATAATTGCAGTCTTAAAACATGATGGAACCATGGCCTGATGCAACGAAAGATTGAAGATGTCTGTAAGAATAATGGTTAACTGGTCAGCACACTCCTTAAACACTTGCCCAGGGATATTATCAGGACCCGCAGTCTGCAGGACCTTCTGAACAGCAGTTGTATCAAACCTGAGCACCTGTTCATCAGGAAGGGGAAAAGCCTTCTTTTCTGGAATGTTGTTTGTGGCCTCAAACCATCCAAAAAACATATTTAGCTTATTTAGAAAATCCACATCACCCTTACATGTCAGGGAAGCTGCCTTATAGTGAGTACTAACCCGAATTGCCACATTTGTCTAGGATCCATAGGATCTTGAAAATTTTGTACCTTCCTACTATAGGTCTGCTTTGCTGTTTTTATAGCACATCTCAAATCAGCTCTTGCTGTGGTAAGTGCTGCCACATCGCCTGATTTAAAAGTGGTGTTTCTCACCTTCAAGGTCTCATGGACCTCCTGAGACATCCATGGTTTCCCATTTGCCCGTATAACAATAGTCTTAAGAACAATAGTCTTAAGAACACTGACATCCTTCATGCACTTTTAAATATAAGCATATTCATATTTGAATCTTGTTCCCTGGTTTGCTAATTTCCTATTGCTGTTCATGAAACAGAGGTAGCTTTCAGTCTTTTAAATTACCCAGATACCACACAAATAACACACTATAGAAAAATGATTTTGTGTGGACTAGTTCTCTCATATACCCAAGGGGCAGGATTAACAAAGCAATACTGGTATTATTTAACAAAAATTGGAGGTAAGGTCTGTGTTTTTCTCTGTGAGTTTCACATTCTCTTCCCATTAAATCTCATAATAAAACATCCAGGAAAGACAAGAAAAGATTTCCTTGATCAGAAAAAAGACGGCATTTATTCTTGACTGGAAACCACTTATAGACTTTTTGCATGAAAACAGAAAAAAATGAAATTACGATTTGTGGTTTGGATGATTACAGAAAGAAGAGAGCTATGTTGTAACTTATAACTGTACACTTATAATTGTACATATAACTGCTGTAAAGAAGATCAGAGGCTACTCTCTGTATCTTTTTCTTTCTTTTCTATTTTTCTTTTACTTTATTTTCTTCTCTTGCACTTTTATTTTATTTTTTTAATTTCTCCTTTCTTTTTCTTACTTTATATTAGTTTTAGTTTTTCTTTTAAATTTTTTTTAATAAATTTATATATAAAAAAGTAAAACAAAGACAAAAAAGACAAAGAGGGAGAAGGAGAGAAATTAGAATCAGGATTCAAAGTAATATGGCTTAGAATATCTATTATACTTATATTTATATTTGTTTTCCTTCTGCATAAGTCAGCTTTCCACAAAAAAAATTAAACTTTTACTTACATTTGACATATTTAGGTTTAGTGAAATTTATTTGCTGTGTTTAGATCAAACCTTGTTTAACTATAGTAATTGGGATCAGCAACGGGCTTACTAAGTGACACTGTTGTAAAATGTGATGTCACACAATTGCACTGACTTATGATGGCAATTGGGACAGTTCCAGTTGCCACTGTTGAATGAATTCTTTGCAGTCGTTAAGTGCAACATCGCATGATCATCATTCGTGACTTCCCACTGGACTTTGCTTCTTGCAAGCTGGCAGTGAGGTCAATCAATATCAATATCAATCAGAATAGAGCTGGGAGGGACCTTGGAGGTCTTCTCGTCCAACCCCCTGTTCAAACAGGAGACCCTATACCAATGATGGCGAACCTTTTAGAGACCAAGTGCCCAAACTGCAACCCCAAACCCACTTATTTATTGCAAAGTGCCAGGGCTGCATCAGCGTTGTGGTGCCCTCGGGGGGGGGCATGGCCCACTAGGTGGGCATGGCTGCAATGGTGATGGCAGACTGGGTAAGCGTAGCCAGGGCCAGTCCCTCACCATCCCCGGGGGGGGGGAACGCCGCTTGCTCACTCACTTCCTGCCCTGTTGTTTCCAAACACCACGTGCTCACTAACTCTGGCGAACTCTGCTGGGGCAATAGTGCGCGTGCCCACAGAGAGGGCTCTGCGTGCCACCTCTGGCATGCGTGCCATAGGTTCGCCACCACTGCCCTATACCATTTCAGACAAGTAGCCGTCCAGTCTCTACTTAAAAATCTCCAGTGATGGAGCACCCACAGCTTCTGACGAGAAGCTGTTCCACTGGTTAATTGTCCTCACTATTAGGAAGTTTAAGTGATCATCCACTAAGACACCAAGGTCCCTCTCACAGGGACTGTTTTTGAGCCAGGTTTCACCTAATCTGTTAATCACCTAATTGTCACAAATGGCAATCACAACTATTGTAATTGTGAGCACTTTGCCAAGCACCCAAATCACGATCACATGACCAGAGAGATGCTACAACTGCTGCAATTATGAAGACTAGTTGTAAATCTCCTTGTTCAGTGCCATCAAAGCTTTGAACGGCCACTGAACAAGTGGTCATTAAGTGAGAACTATTTGTATTGAGAAAGCAGTATCTAGAGCTTTTTTCCATATAGCAAAAAAGTGAAAAAGCACATAGGCGTAGTATTCTTTATACCAGCTGATCCTGGAAGGAAGTCTTATTGAAATAAATTTCACATGCATGGACTCTTTTCTCTCTATCTGTGTTGGTTTACAGGTGTGAATTTCCTGTTCCTAGTAATCATTCAGACTGGTGGCAGGTAATGAATCAATTTTCTAACTGTTAGAATTTATGATTAAGATTTCAATATGCAATACATATAAATAGTTACATTTCAAATTGATTTCAATATTTAATTAATAATGCAATATGTATGTAAATCTGTGCATATGTGTGTGTCTGAATAAACACACACAAACATATATGTATGCTTGAAGAATTGGTGGGATTAAGAGCTTGTTGATTTTTATATAATAAAAGATCACATTTTAGATTTCTTTCTATCATCTATCCAGTTGTCTTATATTTCTAAAATATTTTGTCATAAATCTGAAAAAGAAATGAATATGCTGTCAGCAGGACTAAATAATGCAGCTTAGCCATTTATAGAAATTTTGTCAGAAAACTCTTGAAATAATTTCCATCCCCCTTTCATATAGAGATTACATAAAACTCATAGATTTATTAGAAGAAAATAGAATGCCTTGTTTCGGAAATTGGAATCATTTAAGAATTGATAGTGATTAGCTTCTTTCCTTGATCTTCACGCCTTGCAGTAACGATCATACTTTATCAATTTTCCCACTTTGGTTCCTTCTAAGCGCTCTTTAAATACTGTGTCCATCTCCTTGTTGTTTTCTTCACTAAAAAGTGTTTTCCAGTCACTTACTCCACCTGAAAACAAACAATTATTTTCCTTTTCTTATACGAAAACCACACATCTTGTAATATCAATAAGTATTTGCCTAAAGCCTGCAATACTACAGTCTATTCAGAGAAATAAATAATAATTAGATGTTTTACAAATGCTCTTTTGAAAATGTTCGATATCTGCCTTTCTGGGTCTATTTTCATCCATCCATCCATCCATAGTACATAGTACATTGCCAATATATACTGTCAATTTATAAGCAGATGGTGCATATCTGGCAAGAACTATGGGCACGAAATAGGAAGCTCACTCTGGCTACATCCTACAAAGAAAACCTGTATAAAATGTTTTACAGGTGGCACTACCCGCCCACAAGACTAGCTAAAATGGCCCCCAACATTTCCCCTACATGTTGGAAATGTAATTTGGCAAGAGGGACATATTATCATATGTGGTGGGAGTGCCCAAAAGCCTGTGTTTTTTGGAACAAGGTTCAAAAATGGTTAGAAGAAATATTAACAACAGGTAGAACTAAAACCAGAACTCTTCCTACTTGGTATTACTATACAAAATATGACAAAGGGACACTCTACCTAATGCTACACATCTTCACGGCCGCCAGACTGACCTATGCACAAAATTGGAGAAACAAAGAAATTCCTACTGAAGAAGAGATTCTACAAAAAAATGTATCATGTGCTGACATGGACAGGCTAACTATGGAACTAAAGGACAAGACGGAAACGGACTATTTTGGAATCTGGGACAAATTTTACTGCTGGTATGAGTCAAGAAGAACTGTTCGGGTTTTGAGTTAAATTTTAAGTTTGTTAACAATATAAAATTATATGTTAATATGTAGAGAAATAAGCTTGAGTTTGTATTATATAGGGAAATATATGTATATATTTATATAGAGAGATGTATATATAGAACTTTAAATATGATAAGGAACAAATTATTAGGATTATGTATACTGGAACGTCATGTCATGTCCTTTTTTGTTTTAATTGTTTTATTAATAAAAAACTTTTAAAAAAATTTATAAGCAGATGGATACTGTATGGATGCTGCTTGTCCTTTTTTATTTTTGGTTAAAATCACTAATTAATCTTCAAACTCTTGGTTGTGTTGGGTGGCTGTAGAAACTGAATAAATAAACAAATAAATAAGAGCATCCCTATATATAAACATCAGTGAATTAGCAGGTACTATATATTTGATTTAAAAAGTGAAGTTCTTTTTATCTTTGGCCCTTTGCTGTATTTAAAAACTATATAATTATCCACTGTTATTCAGAGATGCAATAAGCACTGTAGAATTATTACTTCCCTTTCAAAAAAGGAATGACGGTGGGCATAGGATTGTTGGGGTTGGAAGTTTGTTCATCACCAAATCATCACAGAGATTAACCTGATTTGTAATTATTACAGTATGCTTCTCACATTTTGTGACTACTCTTATTTTAAAATAATCATAAACGTTTATTCCTTTTTTCTAAATTCTAAATAAAGCATAGTTCTCCTTTAAGTTAATAGATTTGATCATGCATTCTGTGATGGCTCATGAATTCTTGATTCTTTTTTTAAAAAAAATGCAAATGCTCAAAAGCAAATTAGTTATAATTTCATGTGGTTTTCCTAATCTATGGAATAGCGATGAATAATGAACTCTCATGAAAATAGGGTGTCATATTTAGCAGTAGCCTCAATGGTGTAGTGCAGGGCTTTTCAACCTTTTCACCCATTGTACCACTTTTAGGATATGGCAACATCTGAGTACCACCAATCGCCTGGCAAGGTGTCAAAAACTTGATGACCAAAAAAAAAGGAAAAAAGTGATTAAGTACAGGTAGTCCTTGACTTACAACAGTTCGCTTAGTGATTCTTAGAAGTTACAATGGCACTGAAAAAAGTGCCCCCCAAGCCACAGCCGAGCAAGACACCTGCCTGCCCACCCGGCGGTGCTCTTCCTCCTGTCCGAGGTTTTCATTGTTGTGAGCATTTCTGTTGAGGATTGGCAGCTGGGGTGGGATGGGGGGTGTTTGATTTTTATTCCCATCTGATGGGTGGTTGCAGCAGGTTTTGGTCACTTCACATGACCCTGGGACACTGTGACCGTCATAAATATGAATCAGTTGCCAAGCATCTGAATATAAATCACAAGACCCTGGAGATGCTGCAACATTCCAGTTGATCAGCGCTTCTTCTGGGCTCAGCAGAAGCATCAGGATCAGTCCCACTTTCCAGCTGATCGGCGCTTCTTCAGGGCTCAGCAGAAGCACCAGGATCAGCGCCAAGCTCCAGCTGGAGCCTGGCGCTGATCCTGGCGCTTCCACTGAGCCCTGACAGCCCCAAAGAAGTGCTGATCAGCTGGAAAGCGGCACTGATCCTGGCGCTTCCGCTGAGCCCTGACAGCCCTGCACCTCCAGCCATCTCTTGCTCAGGCTTGTGCGGTGCTGCCAACGGTTCAGCTCATTCCCCTCCCCCGCTACCACTTTTCTAGGATGGTCGCGTACCACCTGCCAGGTGCCAATGTACCACAGGTGGTACCCGTACCACTGGTTGAAAAGCCGTGGTGTAGTGAGTGCGACATTATGGATTTTCAAAAGTTACCTTTCCGGAAAAGAACTTCACCAAATTCTCCATGGGTTGTTTTAGATTGATCTTTCATCGCACTGAAAGTGCTCCTTTCTACAACATCCTGAAAGTCTTCCTCATTTAAGTTCAGTTCAAGAAATGTGGAAATCTTTTTGGCTCCTAAAGCTGGGTTCTGAAAAGAGATCAATTTGTGTTGCTGGTGAAAAGAATTCTCATTTATTTGATGTCCCATTTCTAACAAAGATATCTGACCAATTTTGGAAAGGAAAAGATGCAATATATTTGCATGCACTTTCATGTCTAAGATTCCCTCTGTTTTTCTCATTCTAAATGCTGTGGCTATATTCTACACCACACCTCATGCCAAGTATATAAATGAATGTGGTTTCAGTTACAATCAGAAAGTTCTACGTGAATATATAAATATACGTATAAACACACACACAACCACACACATTATTACAGGGAGCAAATACAATTTCCCCAAGCTTAGTTTGATCTCATTTCATGTTGATGGATGTAGCTTTATGTTGTGGTTGGTTGGATATCACCAGTGGTGGGATTCAAATATGTGAACAACCGGTTTTCTGTGTGGATGCCGCTTCCAGAAGTCCGTTCTGGGCCTGGGCAACAAAAAATTAGCTACCGGTTCTGCCGAAGTGGTGCGAACTGGCTGAATCCCACCACTGGATGGCACTGTTATTTCTATTTCTTCCCCAGAGCAGAACGGGGAAAAAAAACTACTTATTGGGGAGAGGGGAATATCAATAAACAGATGCAGAATATTTGTTTCCATAAACGTGTAGACCTTCAAGACTTTTCCTTAACTGAAAATGATACGTGCTAACAGCCTGATGATCATGGGTCTTTCTTGATTATAAACTTCATGAACTTCTTACAGGAAACTTTAAGGTCATTGGCCATCTCTTTTTTTTCTTGATCATTTTAATAATAAGAGTAGGAGGCCAGTAAAAGAGCTTCAGTTAGTTGGGCTTTTTAACTGTTTCTGTAGAATGCATTTAAGGAAACTCTAGAGTATTTTGGCATGAGATTTATACCCTGGCAAAAAAGTTGGGAAAGCTTAATTGGTATTTGGAATGGATTCTGAACATCTAGCAGTGATTCGAATTCTGATCTGATTTATTCCAGAAAATCCTGGTGTTAAAATTCCTACTACACCCTGAAACTCCCATTTTTCCATCTCTAAGATTTTCCATTCATTGCTGTTTATGAGTATAAGAAACCATATATCTGAACAGTATTAACTGTACCTCTTTTATCTCTTCATATGTTATTGGCAGGACATTTTCTTTATCAATAAACTTGTTCCATGTACAAAGATACTCTATATAGGATCCCCAGGGCACTATTGAAATTTTTAAAAAATAATTAAGATCATATTAGAACAAGATTGATAACAGACATAAATACGTATATGACTCATTGAAAATTTAAGCTCATCTCTGAATATCACCTCTATAGAGTTTATCTTTTTCCCTGACTATTCCATTATCTAAAAAAAATTACTTTCTTCTTTTTAATTATAGTTACATCTGATATGTTGTGATTTAGTTAGTAATCAATTTATATATGAAAAGCACATAAAATTTAACATCATCGATAGAGTTTAATTTTGTGATCATACCACAATTAGGAAACTCAGAAATTATAGTTTTGCACAGATGTCAATGCGCTGTAGTATTTACTCAGTTCTGACATAGTTTATAATCTGAGCATAAACAAGCATATACAAGCAATATAAGTTAACTTGAAAATTGATATGGTTATTATTATTCCAAACCTTTCATCTAAATAACACTCTCAAGATATAATAGATTACTTTTTGCTAAATATTTGTAACTGGATTTAAGCCAAAATAATAAATATGTATATATGTAATGTTGGCTTTACATGAAATTACTTTAGCTGCCAGAGGTTATAATGAAACAACTTGAAAAACTGAACTACAATTTTGGAAATAGCAACAGCACTTAGACTTATATACTGCTTCACAGTGCTTTACATCACTCTCTAAGTGTTTTACAGAGTCAGCCTATTGCCCCCAACCAGTGCTTTTTTTCTAAGAAAAAAAAGTGCCAGAACTCACACACGTCATACAACCCGCCTTGCCTACCCTACAAGGTTCCATCCCAAAAAGGTGCTGGAACTCCGTTCTGGGCGTTCTATGAGAAAAAAAGCCCTGCCCCCAACAATCTAGGTCCTCATTTTACCGATCTCAGAAGGATGGAAGGCTGAGTCAACCTTGAGCCCTGTCAGGATCGAACTTCTGGCAATACTGCATTCTAACCACTGCACCAATATTGGGTCATCTACTTCTCTGGGCCTCTCAAATTGGGAAAAGCCAGCATACACAATGAATGAATGAATGAATGAATGAATGAATGAATGAATGAATGAACGAACGAACGAACGAACGAACGAACGAACGAACGAACGAACGAATATATTTTTCTGCTGTACTATTTATTTATTAGTTGGATTTTTGTGCAGAACCTCAAGGCAGCATACATTCCCTACAATAACAGCCCTGGGAATTAGACTGGACTGAGGCAATGAGAAATATTTGCTTCTCTTTTCAAATAATATTACATCAGAAAAGGAAACTGGTCATGCCATTAACTATGATTTATTGAAATAAACTGAGAACATGAACCTGAATTTGAAGTATTTCTGCTTGAACAAAGCATAAACTAATCAATAAAAAATAATAATCAAGATAGACAGTTACTATGTTCTTCATATCTACAGACATTAAACAATTGAAATGAATAGAAACTCTACTTTTTCCTATCATTAAAGCTCGGAAGAACTCTTCAAATGTATCATAGGGAGGATAAGGACTGAAGTTGTTTGAAAAATGGAAAAAAGATGCAGCAACATCTTTTGGATTTCGAACCAGCATCAGTACCTAAAACAAACCAAAAACATTAGAATAACAAATGAGAAAGCATAGATTATATCTCTAAAATGCACCAGATTCTCTGAAAATTGTCCTAAGCTATTTTTTATCACTGAAAATTTATATACCCTTGCCTGTGTGAATATCTGAATCACATTCAGTTCCTGGTATTTTACTATATATTAATGCAAGGATGTTAGGGAACAGAATGGCCTAGTGAGACAATATATTGCCAGATTAGATGGGTGGGTGGCAAGTTTGGAAGATTTTGAAAGTAGCTTGCCTTTGCCTTCTTCTTAGGGCTGAAAGGGAGTGACTGGCCCAAAGTCACCCAGCTGGCTTTGTATCTCATTTAGCCTATATGCCTTAACTGCTACACCACATTGGCTATCTAGATTAGTATGGAACCTCCATTTCAGTTCTATTTACAGCTACTTCCCCAAATGATGCCTCTGAACTACTAAAGGGCAGGGCTTTAATTTGGAAACTGTCATATCCTGAAAATGCAATTAAGTTGGACTACAGTCATTATAATTATCCAAATTTAAATGACTTATCAATAAACAACTATAGTAAACACAACTATTTACTACCCATTCATCAATTTGTATGGTACATAATGACTATTATATTAAGCATGCACTTGCTTATATTTTTCTTATTTTTTTTTATTGTTCAAGGCTAACTTTATTCCTATAGAAGTGCTCACTGAATTTTATCAAGATTGTTACAATTTTAGGGCATTAAATCGGCTACTTACTTTGGCTTTGTTCTTGAAAATAGATGGTGGGAATCTATCAGGACGGAGATGAGTAAACATCACTCTCCTGGAAGGATAAGTATCCATCCTCTTCCAGAGCCAAAATTAAATAAGTAAATAAATAAATAAATAAATAAATAAATACATACATACATACATACATACATACATACATACATGCATACATATATCCCAGAATTCCCCAGCCTGCATGAGAACACCAAATTGGATGATTCAGAATAACTCTTGGACACTCTTTAAATTAAAGCTTTCAAAGTCACAAAATAATTTCCCTTTATTCTCCTCCACCACGCAATCATAAAACAAGAAATTGCTTGGAAATAAATTTATTGAACTCAAAAAGCACCCTGGTTTTGCAGGGGGGAAAAATCTAGGTAAATATAATCCAAAGCATGGACTAGACTAGACTAGACAAGACTAGACTAATAATCACACATTTCAAATATGCATACCTCAAGTTTTTCCATTGAATGTTAGCACCGAGAGTAATACACTTACTGGTCAGTGGATTGGTTAATATATAAGATCAATTTTACCTTTTCAAAGACTGAATCATGCAGAATCAACCTAGCTGTTTTTGATCAAACATAGTCTGATTGACTGATTTTACTCTATGGACATCCTGCAAAAATACTCACCTCTATTACTGTTTTAATATATAATCTGATGAAAATTTATCACCATTGGGTAAGTGGTGTCTGTCAGTCTGCATAAATAATACTAACCTTATACTTTTCAGTATCTCCTAATTCAAGATAAGGAATTTCTGCTAGGAGAAGTTTTTCATTAAATTTCTCTGGTTCATATTTCTTTGCAGATGTTATTACTAAATCGGTAACAATCTGGCCAACCCAGTTGGTACCTGAGGGGGAAAAACAAAATTAAATATAGTATGTGCTTATGTAGTAAAAACATAAACATAAAACCAATACCAATACCAATCAATTACAAGAGCTGTCCTCATTTACATGAAAATATATTTCATTATATATACTGATATTCGGGAGACTTAAAGGTTAAGAGTTTGGCAAAAAAAACCAAAGTAGTGCTTTTTCACAACACTCCTCACCCAAAAATGTATAAGTCTCTCTATAAAAATAAGCTATGAAGAAAATTCTGCCTACCTACTTTATTTATCCATCCTTCCATCCACCCATCGACACACATACACACACACCATGATTTTGAAGAATATTTTGTAACAGCAGACTTTCTGATGTTAGAGTATCACATTCTAATTTTCTAATTACTGTGGCACATTTTGATCTTGAATGACAAAATAATGCAGCAGAGATTTTAGTTTCTGTTGGGCAAGAACACAAGCCAAATGCAGCTGAAAAAATTGAGTAAGGCTTATGTAATGTTGACCCGCTGGAACATGTTCCTGTTCTCCGATAGAAGCAATCTTGTGAGATGAATAGTTACATAACAGGACACTGGATATTACTCATGGAAAGTTATTTCTCAAGTTAATGTTGGGTGTCCAACACCTGCACAGTAGAAAGATATTCCTTAAGGGTAGGGTGAACAATGTTTTGTGATCACGAGTCCCATTTAACATTTCTAAAGGGCAGAGGAACATTTCTAAAGGGCAGAAGAAAGTCAGATTCATCATGGAATTTGTAGGAACAGCCTTGCTTTAAACTGATATACTGTATACCTACTTCAAAGGTTACATCATACTTTTATTCTATTCCCCACCTCAAAATGGCAGGAAACAGTACTCTTAAAAGATGACTAAAAGGGTCTTTAGTGACTGGACTGTAGGGTGCCCTGGGCTTTAGTTTGCTCATTCCTGCCTTAGGTTGAAGTTCAATGAGAAAGCTTGGATATATCAATGATGCCATTAAGATGGCACATGGGAAGTAAAGCAGAACATAGATCATCATGTCTGTCTGCCTTACACAGTGAATGCCAGCTACATCTCACAAATGTAAGAAAAACTTTGTGGTATTATAAAGAAAAGCCAACCCTCTACAATACATTATTTATATAGGAAGCCCACAACAGGGAACTGTGCTTAGTAGCACACTCATACACAACTACAGTGTTATTAGCATATTGAAAGGCATATTGTACCCTTTACAAAAGGGTAATTTCCTTGTAAAGCTGCCCAAATATTTGCCTTACCTTATACTTAATATTGTCCAACTCTATGGTGTAATAGCTATATACATCGTTTTGAGTCTACAGCTAGGCAGCTTTTCATTACTGACCCAGGATTCTAAAATTATGAGAAAGGACTGGTTCATTTTCTCCACAGGATACATAATGTTGTATATCTTTTTCCTCTCTGTGTGCATTGTTTCTGGTTATGATAAAGGAAATGCATTTTCCCACATTTGAACAAACTATAAATGATCCATAAATGTTTAAAGAAGTTGGCATGTGACAATAAACAGCCCAACCAAAGAATCTCTAAGACCACCCACACCAACTCTGGCAGGGCAAACCACCAGAACATGAACTGACAGCAAACCACAGTCCTTAGTAGCACTGATGATGTTACCTAGTTTTCTGCAAGAAAACAAGCGAGCTCAGAGAATACCAAGGACCCCTCATTTCAATCCTGAATTACAATATTTTCCTTTATTGATGTGGCAATTGTAAAAACAGACACAGAACCCTGCAGAAAAGCTAAAACAAGACAAATTATGTTAAAGCTCTTGAGCAAATTACACATTCTAAAAAAGCAGACCCCAAATACTATTCAAATATAAGGAGGTTTTTGTTTTAAGTGTGTGTTTTTGTTTTGCTTTATTTTTACTGAACTGATATATTAAAGTGCTCTTTGCTGAAATTATTCAGAAACCTTCCAGTATAGAGGACTTCTCTTTGTGTGTAATGCTCCTAGTCAGCACTAGATAAAAAATTCCAGTTATAGAATATAAAATATATGAAAACGTGCCCATTCCAAAGAAGGTTTTTCTTTGGAATTCTAAAAAATTGAAAATCCCATGAAAGACATTGAACCTGCAGGCTTACAATTGCTAGTATCATTAAACGTTTGTAGATAAAATGTCAGCAATATAGTATATAGCACGTGTGGCATATATTCAATTGATCAAATTGAACTCTGTTTAACACTACATTCTTTCTCTCTATAAATGTAATGATAGTTTTGTTTGCACAGTGCAGCTTCAGAAACTAAATAGATATTATTGAGGCCCAAAATTGCTCAGGTAACAGCAGAAACCAGTAAATTACAGATATGCAAAGATGTTTTTCATATTGTTTCTGAAGTTTCCCTTACCCTTTGATTTTATTTCAGACTATTACCCTACAGTTCATCAATTCATCACTATTACAAGTAAAATCTAATGGGGCAGGGACTTTTAAAATATGTATCAAAAGCCCAGGAGACACCTTTGTAGGAAAACAAACAAACAAACAAACAAACAAACTCACCAGATTTGCAGTATCCTGCTAGAACTACATCATCACTCCTAGCTTGGAAGGCTTCCATAGCTTTGAACTGCTCTGGGTTGCAAAAGACAGTTGGGTATGCAATTCCTTCATGAGTCATCAGCATCTCCTCTGGTGTCATCTGCTCTCCTTCTTTCATGACTTTTTCTAGAATCTCAATAAACTTTATTCTCACGTGTGTCATTTCTGCTTTTTTGGGGGTATGTGTGGTGAATCTGTTCAAACAACCCAATTTGTCTTTTCAAAACTATAGAGATGAATGTATATGTTGTTTTCAGCTGTCAAAGAAAGGCAGTAATTAAAAACCTGTATTTACAATCCATATCAAGCTATCCAAATAAAAACAAAAACAGAGATTTTTCTGCAATTGAAGGCATTTCAATCCCGGATACTTACTATTAGGATGAAATTGGAAAAAAATAGTTTTAAATTTTATAAGATCTAATGACAATGTCCCTATAAACTCTTATTCTGCTAGAGAGTTTAAGCTGTTGCAGTTACAAGTTGTAACCTTCTCTAATATAATGTTATTCGGTTCAGCTGCAACAAGTAAATACAACTAAAACATGAGCAAATACTTTTCCCCATTCTGAAAAAAAAAATATCATTTCATCCTGCTTCATTCTTTCCCTTTCACCCAGCTTTGCTTTTGTCTGTTCCTCAATATTTCTGCATTCTTTGAAATATATCAGATTGACTTACATTCTTCCACACTCTTCCCTCTGCAGTAAGAGACAAGTGTTTCTGATGCACTTCAATATATAAGCTCTCGAGACACTAATCAATCTTGATGGAGATCTCAGCCTTCCCCCCCCCCCCCTGGCTATTTAACATGCAACAAGACACAGCCTGCAGAAAACTGGAGAACTACCTGTGGTGTGTGTGCGCCAGCATAAATAATTCCATACCCCTGCCCTCCCCCCTTGTTTCCCTTTCTGTTTAATTTTGTGTTTCACGTCACCGGCTAGCATTTTTTTCCCTTTTTATTTTCTTTCTCCCTCCTCTCCCCTCCATTTTAATTATGAGTTTTTTGACCCTCGCATTTAGTTTTAATTTTGATTTACTGAGTTTGAGAAGAGTCATGCGGGAGCACTGGGTGCTTTGTTTTCCTACTAAGGAATACTCATTTCTGTTATTTTTAGAGCTGGTCCTGTTCATCGGCTTTGAAAATGCTTCTGCTAGTTTTATTTTTTAAAAACAAAAAAAATATTTGTTTTATTTAAAACATTTATATGGCCACCCATCTTTACATCAAACTTTGGGCAGCTCCCAACCAATAATTAAAACATCAATAGTAAAACAAAACAATACATACATCTATTAAAAACCTGGATTTTATTATTTAATTGGAAGGATTTGCTCAAAGACACAAATAAGAAAATAATATGCTGCACAGGAGGTGGTAAACATTTTTATTTTATTGTTGTATGGATGAAATTCAGAGTTAACAGGCCTCTGAGACAGCCTTCCTGATCTAGTATCCTCGATAGCTTGGATTACAACTCCCATGATCCCCATATAGCATTGTCACCCTGCATAGTCACTGGCTACCAAGAATAAACACACACCTCATACTTGCAAACCCAAAACATTACAGATTCTTGTACACTGTCTTACTATTCAGTGCCCATTTTAAGACATCTATATCTAACTACATTAATGCCAAAAAGACAAAACAGGCTCTGAACTTTCATGTTTATTTTGCAAATGTTCTTGTTAAGTCCGGAGAATAATGGCGCTTGAGACGAAGCATTTCTAACAAGTCTTTATTGTCTGCTTCCATTCTACGAACAACCCGAGCAGAGGCACGCAGGCCTCTATTTATACCTTCTGATCCCCGGGCAAGTTCAACCAATCATGAGGCGGTCTTTTCCCGCCTTGCGCATGCGCGCAAGGCCGGCGCCACTCAGTCTGGTCCCGGGCAGCTTTTGCAAATGCCCGGGACTCTTGCAACGTCCCGAGCCTGCTTTTGCAGGCTCAGGACACAACAGTTCTGTCCAGCTGAGTAAGAGGTGGAGCTTCCATTGCAACATCACAACTCATCTTTTCACCCTTGCCCCCATTCTGCACATACCACATTATCTACTCAGGGATTGTACCTTACCCTGTAATCTTTATTAGCATCTGCTCCTCCACATTATATGAATAGCCAAAACAACAACTCTTTTGATGTTGTACTGGCTTGCCTATAAAGCCTTTTATTTTAAAAATGTAAACCCCAAGTCTTTTCCTGTTGCAAGCCAAATCCCCAAAATATGGCAATAAAAGCATGAAGGGTCAGCAAATTGCAGATTTGTCAATTGAGGCTTTCTCTAAAAAATGAACTTCTCTGCCTCTGTTGATTTATTCAGCAGACTGTAAGTGTCCTCTTTTATGTTAAGTGGACTCCAGGAAAGTGGGAGATAATGTAAATTCTCATTCATAGGCAGAGTTATTTATTTTACAGGTAGTCCTCAACTAACAATTATTTGTTTAGTGACTGTTGCAACAGCACTGAAAAAAATGACTTATGATTGTT
Organism: Protobothrops mucrosquamatus; assembly: GCF_001527695.2. NCBI lineage: Eukaryota > Metazoa > Chordata > Lepidosauria > Squamata > Viperidae > Protobothrops > Protobothrops mucrosquamatus. The sequence continues at coordinate 1,288,420 of NW_015386211.1, read as the reverse complement.
TTTCACATTTATCTCCATTGCAGCCTCCCCATGGTCACATTGTTGTGTCCTGAGCCTGCAAAGGAAGACTCGGGACATTGCAAGAGTCCCGGGCATTTGCAGAAGCTGCCCGGGACCAGACTGAGTGGCGCCTGCCTTGCGCACATGCGCAAGGCGGGAAAAGACCGCCTCATGATTGGTTGAACTTGCCCGGGGATCTGAAGGTATAAATAGAGGCCTGCGTGCCTCTGCTCGGGTTGTTCGTAGATTGGAAGCAGAGAATAAAGACTTGTTAGAAATGCTTCGTCTCAAGCGCCATTATTCTCCGGACTTAACACTGGCAACGAGGGTGGGATTCAGTCTATACAGCTAGGAAAGCTTGAAGACTCACCCAAAGAAGTCCGGAAGAGAAAACGGCGTGGAAGTCAGCGTTATCCTGCCAGTACGAAATCGCTGGAGGGTGCGTGCGGCTGAAGAAGAAGACCCTGATCCTCGATCATGGTGAAAGTTGGGCATTTAGCGGAATTCGACGTCTCTCACCCCGAGAGGTGGGAATCTTATGTTGCAAGAGTCGAGACGTATTTCCGCATAAACCAGATTCGGGAGGAAGGCTTAAAGGCTGCCACATTGTTGTGCGTTTGTGGGCAAGACGCCTTTGAGATCGCCGAGAGCTTAATCGCCCCGGACTCGCTGGAAACGGTANACATTTCAACAGAGAGATCAGCGAGTTGGAGAATCAGCAAAAGAATACGTTGCGGCCTTGAGAAGAGCAGCTAAACCGTGCGACTTCAAGGACTTAGAGGAAAGACTGCGCGATCGTTTTGTGTGCGGACTGAGGAACACAGACTTACAGCAGAGGCTGTTCGCCAGGGAAGATGTCTCCTTCCAAGATGCTCTGCGAGAGGTTTCGGCTGAAGAAGCTGCAGGTGGGGCGGTCAAGAACATGCGGCCTAAGCGAAACGCTCCAGAGACCGCCACTATTCACAAGGAAGACGTGCGCGAGGATTCGGAAGAAGATCCTGAAGAAGAGGTGGACAAGCTTTACCAAGCAGCTGGGAGGAGGTCCAAAGATCATCAGGACAAGGGCCCAGCTGAGCTTCGTTGCCTCGGATGTGGTGGACGCCACAAGCGAGCGGAATGTCGGTTCCGTTCCGCCATTTGCCAAGCGTGCGGAAAGAAAGGCCACATCGCTGCGGTCTGCCTGGGTCGACAGAAGGTACAACCAAAGGAAGAATTGAATCTGAAAGGTACCAGGGTGCCCAGTCAAAACAGGGTGGGGTTCTGTGCAACACGCCGGAACATTTTAAGAATAGGCACACACAAACCCCTTAAAAAGAAACTAACACTTAAAGTGAAATTGCAGGGAGTTCCATTGTCGATGGAACTCGACACGGGTATGCCCTATCCATAATTTCCCTCAACACATTTCACAAAATCTGCAGCAGCAGTGGCCAGCGAGTTTCGTTAAGGCCTTCTAATGTAATCCTTACGGATTTCCAAAATTCTCAAGTGTGCATTAAGGGGGAGGCCACCCTTAAGGTACAGTACAAGAATTTTGCAGGCCCCCTAGACGTGTTAGTTGTGGGGGGTGAGTGAACGAGTCTCATTGGACTCGATTGGTTTGAGGCCTTGGGAATACAAGTAACAGGGCTACATAAATTGCAAACAGAGACCCTTGCAGACGTATGCAAGGAGTTTGCAGATGTGTTCAGTTCTGAACTAGGGTCCTACACTGGACCTCCCGTTTCACTAAAGCTAGATCCAACGGTACAGCCCATCAGGGTTAAACCTAGGAGAGTACCTTTTGCTCTTAAGAGTAAGATTGACGCTGAACTGGACAAATTGCTCCAGCAAGGCATTCTAGAGCCTGTAGATTCCAGCCCGTGGGAAACCCCCATTGTAATGCCTTTAAAGGCAAACGGGGACATCCGGATTTGTGCTGACTACAAATGCACTCTAAACAAGGCACTACAGCAACGTGCTTATCCTGTGCCTGTTGTGAGCCATATTCTGGCTTCTCTCAAAGAGGGAAAGATTTTTGCTAAGCTCAATCTAGCTCAAGCATATCAACAGCTGCCTGTTGATGATGCTGCAGCTGAGGCCCAAACTATTGTCACCCATCGTGGGGCTTTCAGGGTGAAGAGGTTACAGTTTGGGGTGAATGTCGCTCCTGGCATTTTTCAGAGTGTAATGGAAAACACCCTGAGGGGTATTCCCGGTGTGTGTCCTTATTTTGATGATGTTCTCATCGCAGGAGACTCTCCACAAGTGCTGGCTGAGCGTTTAAAGGCTGTTTTGCTTCGTTTCCGGAAAGCAGGTCTTAAACTAAAACAGGACAAATGTAAGATTGGTGTGCATTCCACTGAGTTCCTAGGTTTCAAGATAGATGCGCAGGGTATCCACCCATCTGATGCTAAGCTCAAAGCTATTCAGAAGGCTCCAAGCCCCAAGTCTAAGGGCGAATTGCAAGCCTTTTGGGGTTTACTGAACTTTTATCATGCTTTTCTACCTCATAAAGCTGCTATTGCTGAACCTTTGCACAGACTTCTTGACAAGAATGCTTGTTGGCGCTGGACCAAAGTCCATGAGGCCAGTTTCAATGAGGTTAAAGCCTTGCTTACATCCAAAGCGGTGTTGGCCCATTTTAATGAGCAGTTGCCAGTGTGTCTGGCTTGTGATGCCTCACCCTACGGTGTGGGTGCTGTTCTTAGCCATTTGACGGCTGATGGGACTCAGGTCCCTGTGGCTTACTCCTCTAGGACTTTATCTGCTGCTGAGCGCAACTATGCTCAAATTGATAGAGAGGCTTTGGCTCTGGTGGCAGGAATTAAAAAGTTCCATGACTTTATCTATGGCCGCCATTTTACGGTCTTTACTGACCACAAGCCTTTGTTGGGGCTATTCACTACCTCCAAACAAACTCCTCATATCCTGTCCCCTCGTATGCTGCGTTGGTCCATCTTCCTCTCAGCTTATGACTATTCACTGGTCCATAAGCCTGGTAAGGAAATGGGTCATGCAGATGCTTTAAGTAGGCTGCCATTACCTACTGTGGAGCCTGATCCCGCTCCTGCTGTGCACATATTGTCCATTCAGGAGTTGCCTGAATGTCCCCTCAATGCTAGGGATGTGGCTGCTGAAACCGCCACTGACACACGCTCAAACGCGTGCTGTCATGGGTCCTGTCGGGGTGGCCTGACAGGTGCCCTGCGGAGGATTTTCAACGTTTTTGGGTCAAGAGGCACAAGTTGTCCACTTTCAATGGCTGCCTCCTCTGGGGAGCGAGAGTTGTGATCCCGGCCTCCTTGAGGGCTAGAATCTTGATTTCATTAAATGAAGGCCACCCTGGAATTGTCAGGATGAAGGCGCTTGCGCGCAGCCATCTGTGGTGGCCTGGCATTGACCGGGCCATCGAGGCACAAGTCCATGGGTGTCATGCCTGCCAGCAATCTAGGCCTGAAATGCCACAGGCCCCTGTGCACAGGTGGGAGGAAACACACACTCCATGGTCTAGAATATATGTAGATTACGCTGGGCCCTTTCAGGGACAATTCTTCCTGGTTGTTGTTGACAGCCATTCCAAGTGGCTGGAGGTCGTGCCTGTGTCTTCTACCACGGCTGCCAAGACTATTCAAGTGTTGAGAAACATTTTTGCTGCACACGGGCTGCCAGATGTTCTGGTGTTGGATAACGGTCCTCTGTTTACTTCTACTGAGTTTCAGGGGTTTCTTCGGGCCAACATGATCCGCCACACTGCTTCGGCTCCCTTCCATCCTTCCACCAACAGTCTGGCTGAACGGATGGTCCGCGTCGCCAAGGACGCCCTCAAGAAGCTGACTTACGGCAATTGGCATCACAGGTTGGCTGACTTTCTTCTGGCACATCGTACTACTCCGTGCACTGCCACGGGTAAGTGCCCGGCCGAACTCCGTTGGGGTCTTTGGCTCGTGACTAAATTGGACAGGCTGCATCCGGAACGTGTAGCTGCACAGGTGTCTCAGCCACACCCACCACGGGTCCTGCGTGAAGGTGATCCTGTCTGGGCCAGGAATTACGGGCCTGGCCATCTCTGGGTCCCGGCTGTGGTCTGCAAGGTCTCGGGGCCTCTGTCCTATGAGGTGTCCCTGGCAGACGGCCGCATTCTTCGCCGCCACATTGATCAACTACGTGTGAGGCGGGACTCGCCTATGGTTCCTTCTCAGTCTCCTCTAGGGAGGGAGGAGGAATGGGAAATGCATTCTGGGAATCAAACTCAACAGCCAACGATAGCTGTGGGGAAGGAAACGGGTACTCAACACCCAAGTTCCACAGGTGCTTCAAGTAGCAGTTCTTGGGAAAGGGGGTACACAGACACCCACACACACACTCCAGCCTGGGAGTCCCACAGGTGGCATACTAACTATCCACCCCTAACAAACAATACTCCAGAAACGGAGAATACCTGGGAGCATACTCACAACTCACAACATGCAAGAGAGCAGGCAAAACAAATGGGGAACACGTCCCTTGCTGGAATGGCTCATAGAAGGATGTCCTCACGCATCAGGGCTAACAGGGAGGCATCCCTAGACCCTATCACTACAGAAACGAGCCAGAAAAACCGCACTCCGTCAGGAAACACGGAAATGAGTTCAGAGGGGTTAGAAAACTCCATAGAGGGTAGGTCAACCAGGTTTAGCGATCGACAGGGTCCTGACTGCTCGAACCCAGGAGACGGGCAGGAAAGTCAAACTGAAGTTACCAGTCATCCACAGGGCAATTCACCTAGTGCGAGAAGCAACGGGGAAAACAATACAAACTCCCCAGGTCCAAGAAGGTCGCTAAGGGTAAAAGGCCCTCCCAAATACCTAGCCGATTACGTAAGGTGAGCAAGTCAATAGCAATAACTGAACTAAAGGTCCTGGCTGGTTGGCTTTAAGGGAACAAGGTTGGGGGCCACTGGGTCTTTGTACAAAGGAACAGCCCCACACCTTATGCACACTGTGTGACATTAACTCACTGTTAATCATATAACCATCACTATGATGGTGTCCATGTGGGCGCAGTCTTATTTCATCTAGGGGGAAGGGGTGTTGTGTCCTGAGCCTGCAAAGGCAGGCTCGGGACGTTGCAAGAGTCCCGGGCATTTGCAGAAGCTGCCCGGGACCAGACTGAGTGGCACCCGCCTTGCGCGCATGCGCAAGGCGGGAAAAGACCACCTTGTGATTGGTTGAATTTGTCCGGGGATCTGAAGGTATAAATAGAGGCCTGCGTGCCTCTGCTCGGGTTGTTCGTAGATTGGAAGCAGAGAATAAAGACTTGTTAGAAATGCTTCGTCTCAAGCGCCATTATTCTCCGGACTTAACACACATGATCAAAATTCAGATGTTTGACAACTGGCATGTCAGCACTGGGGAACTACCAGATGACTGAAAAAGAGCTGATGTGGTTCCCATCTTCAAAAAAGAAAAAAAATGGATCCAGGAAGCTACAGACCTATCAGCCTGACATCAATATGTGGGAGGATCCTGGAAAAGATAATCAAGCAAAGAATCTGTCAACACTAGAGGCAAGCAAAATTATAAACAGAAGCCAACATGACTTTGTTAAAAACAGATCATGCCAGAGAAATCTTATTGCATTCTTTGACAATATGACTAAATTAGTAGATCTCCAAAATTCTGTGGACATAATTTACTTGGACTTCAGTAAGGCACCTGATAAAGTAGACTACAACCTATTACTTGATTAGACAGAATAATGTGGATCACTCCCAGATGGATTAGTAATTGGCTGATCAACTGCACTCAATGTATAGTCTTCAATGGAACTGTATCTATCTACATTGAGGAAAGCATACAATGGGTGCCTCGAGGCTCTGTCTTAGACCCAATACTCCTCAATATCTTCATAAATGATTTAAATGAGGGAATAGAGAGACAACTCACCAAATTTGCAGATGACAAACTGTCAGGAATAGCCAACACTGCAGAAGATAGGCTCAAAATACAGAAGGATCTCAAACAAATTTCCAGGGCAAATGTATTCCCATTCTGATCAATATCTAATACAGAATTTCAATTAGCTATGCTTAACCCCATCTGTTGCCCACTGTATTTAGTGCTACTTTTTAAAGAATTGCTTGAAAATTTTGCTTATGGTGAAGCATTCCTGTTACTGTGCTTGCTGTATAACTATGATTTTATAAGCATAAATAGTAAGATTGATAATCCAAACATCAGAACCATTGGAAGTTGTCTTAAACTGAATCAGATCATAGCAAGTCCCCATGGAATCATAGAGGAATCTCTCCAGTCCTATCTGGAAATTGAACCTGTGACATTCTGCATCCAAAGTATGTGCTCTGTCATTGGGGACTTCATGTACACATACTCCTTGTCTTAAAACCATTCATTTAGTGACTTTAAAGTTGCAAGAGCATGGGAAAAAGTGAGTTATGACCATTTTTCACATTTAAACTCTTGCAGCATCCTTGTGGTCACATGATCAAAATTCAGACACTTGGCAACTGGCATGTATGTTGCAGTGTCCCAAGGTCATGTGATCACTTTTTGTGACCTACTGACAAGCAAAGTCAATGGTGAAGCCAGATTCACTTAACAACGGTGTTGCTAACTTAATAACTGCAGTGATTCACTTATCAACTGCAGCAAGAAAAGTAGTAAAATGGGCACAACTTACTTAATAACTGTTTTGCTTAGCAACAGAAATTTTGGGCTCAGTTGTGATAGTAAGTTGAGGACTACCTGGCACATAACTTTTCTTGAGATGGTTCCTTGGCCATCTCAAGAACGTTGAATTTCATATAGTAACTGGACAACAGTATCATTCCTGTTGGTATCTATTTTGCAAAAGAATTTAGAACTGATCTTAGGGAAAATATCTGATGACTGGCATAAAAAGGAGGTGCTGGGGTGCAGCTGCTTAAGGATGCTGGATCTACCAGCCAGAAATGGTCGATACTCTGGCAGTTCAAGCCCTGGTAGTACTGCAGGATGGGGGAGCTCCCATCACTAGCCTTTAGCTCCTGCCCTGCTTACTCAGTAGTTTGAAAGCATTACTGCAAGTAGATAAATGGGATATCATTCCAGTGGGAAAGACAGCTGCACAAGGAGAATGGGAACCTGTGCTGAACTTGCCCAGAGGTGAGATCAACAGAAGAGACCCGAGAAGATTTCATCAACCTGACTGCCACTAGCCAGATGATGAAAGTTGGTTTGTCCCCTGTGCAGTGGTGGGATTCAGCTGGTTTGTACCAGTTCGGCAGAACTGATACCTAACTTTTTGTTGAGTTTGGCGAACCAGTTATGATAAATCTATGGGGCACATCATGCTGGTGACACCACCACTGCGAGGCATGTCACATGGTGATGACGTCAATGTGATGAGTGTTGTGCTGCTGTTGATGTCAATGTGATGCACGTCATGCCGGTGATGACGTCAATGCGACACACGTCTCTCTGGTGATGATGACAATGCAACGCACATCGTGCCAGTGATGACAATGAACAAAACCAGTTGTTAAATTATTTGAATCCTACCACTGCCCCTGTGGTGCACTATGGATAAGCCTGCAGGCCCAAAACCAAACAAACTAGCAATTGAGCTATCAGGACTACTCTGTAAATCTCCCTACAAATGTATGTCATATGAAATCAATAAAACACTGGCATAAAAGATTGCAGAGTTCTGAGACAGAGGGAAACATTAAAAAAAACTCAAAATAACCCTATTTTGATTTTGCTTAATATAAGATGGGACTGAGAGAAACTTTGACAGGCTTTTAAGTCTCAGCTATTCTACCTTACTATAATAAAGAGTGCTCCTGAAATAACCCATCATGTCTGTTTCTTAATTAATCAGCTTTGTACGGCTGACAGCTATATAAGTATGTATTTTGATCTCTGAAGGAAGAAGCAGGATCAAAAACTGGTTGTAGTTTTTAATGGTGTTTCAAATCACTGTTAAGTGCTCAGTCAGTTACCTCAAGTATGAGAATAATCTGGTCAGGGTTGACTAGATTTGAGGCAAAGAATATTATGTATTCATTAAACAAGGACAAAATGTCTATCACGATCCTGTCCCAAAGTACTCTAATGAGGTAACATAATATGTTATGAAGCTGAATGAATGTTTGCATTTCAATATTTGTTTATTATTTAATTATGGGGGGGGGGGTTTCAAAAGAAAAAAGAAAAAGAAGCAGGAATTGGAGAATGAAACAGAATGGAGAATGGAAAGAGAAGAGTAAGAAGAGGAAAAATGGATGTGAAAGCCAGCAATGGAAACAAACATATGTATGAGGAACGTGAACCATAAACATGAAATAAATATGCCTTCGGCTTTATACTTTCTAGGCTTCATCCTAATTCTTTCAGTCAATCTTTCCAGTCAGAGCTCTGGAATCCTGTACCTATTATAGGAAAGTTGTTTGACATAATAACATAGATAGAGAATATGAGGAATATAACATGAATATAAACATGGAAAAATTCTAACCAAAAGCCTTTGGGCTATCAACATGCAGTAGAGATTGGGCTAATTAAGGAAACCTGTATCTGCCATTTTAATCTTGCATGGCACACAATGACAAAAAGAGGCAGGAAAGATTATGGGTAATATCTAACGAAAATCACAGTTTTATGTCTTTTTTTCCAAAGGCAGTACTGCCCATATGAGCAGGTCTAATCCTGCTTAGCTAATTTCATGTTGATAGCTTTATGTGGTTTTGTACAGAAAGAAAGGGTGTTGCCATGAATAATATTAACGTTGTTTGAGGGTAAGGGAGGACAGAAGTATAAAAAATTAATTCTTTTTCCTTGACCACAAAACATATTTCTTTAATAGATTTAGATCTTATAAATTAAATTATTTAATAATAACAATGCTTTCTGTAACATTAGGATGGCTTTGCCCAGGCATGTTGTGAAGCACTTGAGAGAGCTATCATAATCCAAAAAAATATTAGCGATTTTGGCACATTCACAAGTGATAAGAATCAGCTGGAACTGTGAGCCAAAGAAACAGAGAAGCTCACAGAGAAATCATCATCTTCCAAGCCTGAACAAAAATATAGGAATTTTCTTTACAAGATCTTGCATATTTAACATTGGTAGATGCTTTCCATGCATCATGGAAACTGATGGTGGAACATAAAATGTTGGAGGTGGACTTCCTTTTCAGATAATGGACTACAGTCAACAAGAAAGATATTGAAACACAGGCTTGTTCATTTAACCTCCATCTCAAAGAACTAAGAAAAGTCCATTGGTCTGTCCATAAGTCCTTTATGAAACATTACTTTATCCTCATTTGGGTCATAAATTCCCCAGTGGATTTCTTCTTTTATTCTGCCATTCAGAAAATCTCTCAAATGATTACACCCAACAGTGGTTAAGAAAATGAGGATTTTGTGAACCTTATGTCTGTTATAAACTGCATTATGGGTGTGAGGTTGATTGAAGTTCTTCAACTCCCAGATCCCCAACTTGCAACTCCCAATTGCAAGTAGACTGCAAAAAAAAAAAAAAAAAAAAAACTTCAGTTCGTGAAGTCGCTTCATAAGGAGCCACTGTTGCTTGGAAGAACTCTTTTAACTTCAAAATAATTATAAATCCAGGATTGTTTAGAAAGGAAGGTTGAATGAACCCATTATCCTTAATGGCTCTGCTGTGTTTGAGATCTTGAGGGCTCTCCTTGTCTCCCAGTGCCAAACTGACTGCTGTCCTGTGATCTCCTCAGGAGATGCAGCTGCCTGGAGCAAAAGTGGGAGATCTCTCATCCTCTCCATCCATTGGATCAGATTTGTCAGTGGTCCATCAGTCTCAGCCATGTCATTGTCTCTGTTCCTCCTGAGATGTCTTAACTAGTCATTACCTGAAGTTCATGAAGAGAGTGGCCAATGGCCGAGGCACAATTTGTACCTACAACTTTAATTGCAAAGTAGGAATTTCTTTTAGTTCTTTATCTAAGTGCCTCAAGGATTGTAGGACACTGCTTTGGTATCAGAGATATTTCCAATTTCTAGTATAGCATCCATAAATCCACGATTTTCATCTTTGCAGGAGTATGATCTATGCCGCCTTTTTTCTCATATAGATAATACATTAATTAGACCATGATGGGCTCCCTCTTCAACAGTTTTGGTTAACTTTTAAGCCCACAATATACTCCATATTTTAATTTTATTTCCAATTTTGTCCCACCAAAGCATTCTTCAAACATCCGGTTCATTTCCAGGTTGTGCTGTTCTTCTCTTGATTAATTCCATTGAAAGAGATTATGATATTGGTAATATCCCCAAGTAATATATTTTGACCAAATTATAAATTAGAATTAGTAACATCTACTCATGTTTACTGATTGATTTACCTTATAATGCTGACACATGCAGGTTAAGAGAGTAGGCAAAGCTACATCATGAAAAGGATGAAAATATTTCTCTCCCATGGTCCCCTTTACACCACAAAAACTATGGAGGGTTTCTTCTGAGCTTCTTGTCCCACCCACATTCTTGCTGGGGGCTATTTTTAGCTAATAGTTCTCTTGGTTGTGTCTGATTACCCTGTCTCCTAAGATTATTCACACATACAGTGGTGGGATTCAGCCAGTTCACACCACTTCGGCAGAACTGGTAGCTAATTTTTTGTTGCCCAGGCCCAGAATGGACTTCCGGAAGTGGCATCCACACAGAGAACCGGTTGTTTGCATATTTGAATCCCACCACTGCTCACATACCATTACAGTATGGTTGTCTGCATTATCTAGATAGCTTGGTTATCTAGATAATTATTTATTTATGGAAAAGATTAAGAAAGTGGTCCTTTATATTCTCAGAAACAACTGTCTTTGAGCTTGAGACTTGAGAATCCCCCTCCTAGGAATATTTCTGGGCTGCAAACAGCATGGGGATACAATGTTCTCTGAAGAAAGTAAAAAAAAAAAGGTATTAGTTACATACCTTTGGCGGAAATCTGATCTAACAATGCAATAGTTTTTTTTCTGTGCTTAGAATTTCCTTACCTTTTTCTTGTATACTTGGAATGCGGTGTTACAGAGAAAGCAACATATTTTATTTATTATAAAATATTATTGTATGTCATATTTTTATGAATGTATCCTTTTCTTAGGTTTCAAAGTTCTTTACCTATGTATTGTTCAATGTGCCCAACATAGTTTCTGTTCTTTAAAGTTGTCTTGATACAATCATGTGCATTGCATAACCCTTGTGAAGTTGCCTTCCTTTCCCTAAGCCAGGGGTTGGCAACCTTGGCTCTTTTATGACTCGTGGACTTCAACTCCCAGAATTCCTGAGCCGGCATGGCTCAGCTTGGAAACCTCTCCCTTTCCCTTCAGCGTGGCTGGCTCAGGAATTCTGGGAGTTGAAGTCCATGAGTCATAAAAGAGCCAAGGTTGCCTACCCCTGCCCTAAGCTAACTTTCAGAGAAAACCAACTAGTCTGTGTGAGCAGCTTGATGAAAGAGGAAGTTGGCTATTTCATACACTTAAATTTTGAAGTTTACCATGGTGTGCCTTTTATGTCAGCAACTAATTTAGTCTCCTTGTTAGTGGGGAAAGTAGGAAAAACAATGGAACAAGCCTTTCTGTAAAGCTTGCAAGAATACCAATCCCAAAGAGTAGGTGAGAAATTGGCCAATAAGAACACTTTGGAAAGCATTTTATAATGTGGATTAACTAACCTTGCCATGCCAGCTGTATTAAAATAACACATCATGAGAGATGGTTGGGTAAGAAAACAAACATGCCTCACCTTCACTCTGGGCCATTGCAAAACAATGCACTCTAGAATTTGGGCTATGAGCCCACTGAGATATTTCTCTTACGACATAATAACAAAAAAAAAGGGCACTAAAAGTCTTATATAATGAAATTGTTGAAGATTTATAAAAGCCAAAAACGTATTCATTAATCATAAGCTTCATAATGATAAGTCACAGAGATGGAAATTTCTATCATTCAGGAAAGGAAACCCATCTAGCAATAGAGAGCTGACTTCTGAAATATTTAGAACTCTGTTGGTGAAATAAGAGAAACAAATGCAGAAAACAGTAAAATAAAAGACCAATGCAGAAAACAGTAAAATAAATGAATTTTGTTTTCTAGACATCAAAACAAAACTGGAGAAAAAAATATCTTTACAAAACATCAACCAAAAGCAATGTTGTAATGCCATCAGGGAGATGGATCTGTTCAGTATTCTTTATCCAGGCTAAAATCTCTTGGGAATGGGATGTATAACCAAGTTAAGCAAAGTCTGAAAAGCAGGGCTTCTAGAATTTTTTCCAACCCATTTAGCATCAGTTACCTTCAGAGGATTTCCTTCTATGTAACAAAGGAATATATTGTGTCTGCACAATTTCCCACCTGTTGCACCTGTGTGTGTGTGTGTGCACAGCAGAACCTGTCCAGCTGGATTCCATACCAATGTTTCTCAACCTTGGCAACTTGAAGATGGGTGGACTTCAACTCCCAGAATTCCCCAGCTAGCATGATAAACTCCACCTGCCTTCAAACTGCCAAGGTTGAGAAACTGTTTCATATGGATGCATTGAGTTCATGTTTTTCTCAGCAGCCTTTGGCTGAATTCACTCCATTTTCAAATTTCCTTTTTCTTTTGCTGACTCCCGATAACAAGGGTGTTCCTCTTCTTTCCATTTTCAGAGAATAATTCTGATGAAAATCAGATAGATTCCAAGACCCTTTGCATTTGTTCCTGATATTATGCTGGATGGAAAAAAATAAAATGGAATTTAAACAAAAACAAAAACTCTAAAATGTGATGCAGTTTCACATAGGAAGTATCATATGGATTCTGTATATTCACTAATTCATTCCATGTGATAGGATAATTTCACAAAATAGCAAAAGCCCTAAAAAAGAGGTAGTTAACCCAAAACAAGATCTTGAAAGGTTCAGCAATATTCAGTTTCTGTTATGTCATTGTTGGCACAGTATTAACAACTGAGGAAGGGTGGTGTCACCCTTCTTATAAACCATACAATGCAGGTACTTGATACTGGGTACACTCAATTTTTAAAAAACATTATTTTACAAGTTGGCCTACCTGTAATTAAAAGATGATATCCGTTACATTTCCTTCATTGCGACATTTTAGCTGGAAATTCTTATGCATGTTTATTCAAAAGTAAATCTGACTACGTTCACAATGAGGTTGTCTCCCCACAATGGATGCACAGGACTGCAAACTTAATTACTGCTTTCAGTAATTGTTAGCATAATATATTTCCTGTCTTTCCCCAATGGCTTTTTCTGGCTGATTCTTCCTATCACCACTCTGTTTATTACCCCTCACTCATAGCTCCCCTCATACATACTTTTTAATTATTTCCTTACTGCTTTTCTTCCTTATTTTTTTTTATGACAGCTTAGATAACTAAGCATACATTTTGAAATAGAAATGCAAACTCTGCCTATTTGCATTTTCATTACAACGTTGCACATGGCTTCCTAAGGGGCATAGTTTGCTTTTCAACATCTCTATGTCTATTTTGTCACTTAACCCCTTGTGGGTGGCAATGCTGCCTACTGGACTTTTTACACTGACTTCCACCATTTCATGCAGTGCCACAATTTTGTGCAGTGCTCCTCGACTGCCTCAGTCTTTATTGGAATGCAATTCAGCGGTGAGAAAAGTAAGGTTTTACATTTAGGCAAGAAAAACCAAATGCACAGGTATAGAATAGGTGGTACCTGGCTCAACAGCAGTAACTGCAAGATGAATCTTGGGGTCCTAGTAGACAAAGACTTAAATATGAACCAGCAGTATGGTGCAGCTGCCAAAAATGCCAATACAGTCCTAGGCTACATCAACAAAGGGATAGTATCAAGGTCACTGCTTTATACTGCATTAGTAAGACCACACTTGAAATACTATGTCCAATTTCGGTCACCACAATACAAAAAAGATGTTGAAACTCTAGAAAGAGTGCAGACAGGGTAACAAAGATGAGTAGGTGACTGGAGGATAAATCATTCAATAAACAGCTGCAGGAACTGAGAATGTCTAGTCTAATGAAAAGAAAGTCTAGGGGTGACATGATAGCCGAGTCTTTCAATATTCGAAGGACCGTCACAGAGGAGGAGTGTAACCTCTTCTCCAAATCACCTGAGGGGAAGACAAGATGTAAAGGATGGAAGCTTAACAAAGAATGAACCAATCTAGAATTAAGGAGACATTTCCTGACTGTTAGAACAATTGATCAGTGGACCAGCTTACCCGCAAAAGTTTTGGGTGCCCCATCAATGGAGATTTTTAAGAAGAGATTGGACAGTTATTTGTCTGGAATGATATAGGGTCTCCTGCTTGAACAATGGATTGGACCAGAAGACTTTCAAGGTTCTTTCCAACTCTTGTTATTCTATATTCCATTCATATTCCACTCTACAGGTCTCCCATGGTCTCTTAATCTCTTGGATTGCCCTCTATAGCTTTTCACAATGCTTCTCCCTCAGAATGCTAATATCCCACTTCACTGCTGGCAATATTTTTTTTTCCCCATAGAATGTCTCTTGAGTCACCTGGAGTATAGGTAAACAAGTAAAGTTGCCTGAAGCAGTTTGGTGAAAATAAAGAGGCATTTATTCTATTATTCATCTGAAAAATAAATGGGAGTCTTACATAATAGATCTGTTTGAGGTTACATAATGGATAAATGTTTAGATTACTCAGTTTAAACATACAGGGATATTTGCCTAAGATTGAATTTACAATTGGAAAGAAAATGAACATAATGTATATCTGATTGGTTTCAACAGAACAAAAGAATAACTAACTTCATCTAGATCTATTCCTTTGAGCAACAAGGGGAAAAGAACTTATTCTGTCATTTTAGCTGTATTTTGGCATTGTTCCAAATCTTAACCTCTCCACTTTGGCCATGTAATTAATTACTCGTTCAAGCTGACCCACTGGAAACAAAAACCCTAAAGTGTAGCCATGACAAAATTGTGTCACAGCTGGTAGTAGGGGTGGCCTTTTTGCCCTTCTCCTATCTTTCAGCTCTTTCAACATAAGTTCTGACAGGTCCCTGTGCCATGATCAACACAGAGTAAAATTAGTTCTTTCTGCTGGATGCCTCACTCTTGAAACACGTGTGACATGTTCTACTATTTCTGCCCCTGCTCCTCCATTTTTTAAAATCAGTTTTGTGCATTCACAGCTTCTGTACTTTTATTGCTGAGTGCTGTACCTTTCAAAGCTGCAATTTTCCTGTGGTGAGATAGTTCCCTTTAGTGGGATTCTGTTAAGTAGTACAGGTAGTTTATTTAGTGACCATTCAAAGTTACAATGACACTGAAAAAAGTAACTTATGACCATTTTTCACAGTTACGACCTTTGCAGCAACCCCATGAACATGTGATCAAAATTCAATTGCTTGGCAACTGGTTCATATTTATGACCGTTTCTGTGTACCAAGATCATGTGATCCCCTTTTGCAACCTTCTGACAAGCAAAGTCAATGGAGAAGCCAGATTCACTTAACAACTGGGTTACTAACTTATTAACTGCAGTGATTTACTTACCAACTGTGGCAAGAAAGGTCGTAAAATAAGGCAAAACTCACTTAACAAATGGCTCACTTAGCAACAGAAATTTGGGACTCAATTGTAGTCGTAAGTTGAGGACTACCTGTAGTGGCTGCTTTCCACCTTCCCTTCCCTCCATCTATAGTTTGCACACTGGAGTTGTGACTTTTGGGGCTACACTTGTTCTCTGTTAGAAATGTTTTATTCTGTCAATGATTTGTAGTGTAAGAAGGCTCCATAATACAGTTTCATTTTTCTAATTGAATTTACAAAAATAATATAGCAATAGCACTTATATACTGCTTCACAATGCTTTATAGCCCTCTATAAATGGTTCTACAGATTCAGCATATTGCCCACAACAATCTGGGTCCTCATTTTACTGACCTCAGAAGGATGGAAGGCTGAGTCAACCTTGAGCCAGTGAGGATCGAACTGCCAAACTGCCGGCAGCTGGCAGTCAGCAGAAGTAGTTTGCAAGTACTTCATTCTAACCACTACATCACCATGGCTCTTGTTGAGATG
This sequence comes from Protobothrops mucrosquamatus, assembly GCF_001527695.2. Classification (NCBI taxonomy): domain Eukaryota; kingdom Metazoa; phylum Chordata; class Lepidosauria; order Squamata; family Viperidae; genus Protobothrops; species Protobothrops mucrosquamatus. The sequence continues at coordinate 1,272,349 of NW_015386211.1, read as the reverse complement.
CAAATGTTCACAATAGAAAAGAGAGGGAGGGAGGGAGGAACAGGGGGAAAAAAATCAGGAATTTGTCTTCATGAAGTTACTTTTTTTAATATAAAACAAATCTTGATGAGAATCCTCTTGTTTTGCTTTAATTCAGACTGAGGAAATTAAATGTCATATGTTTTGACAATGTAGGAAGGATATTTTAAAAATTGAATTAGCAAATCATAATTAGATATTGAATGCCCTGAGGGATATCTAAACTTTGTGTTTTCAGCTCTCAGTTTGATTACATTAATGAATTCTAAAGTTTATTTTCATTTGTCTAAAATCCTGCTCTGTTTCTGAACTCATCCTAAAGTTGCTTTGATCATCAGCTTCGTACAGGGAGTTGTCTTATTCTGATTCTCCAACTAAAGTATCTGAGAAATATATATGAGAAATGGAATAAGAAATGTAATATGTATATATTATGTATAATAAGGGTCTTTTAATTTTAGGTTAAATGAAATCAAATTGGAAAACAGAATGGACTGAATTCTCAAACTGAGAATGGGGAAGTACATTATATGTTTGCTGGATACTAAAAAAAACCTGAATGAATTAAATAGAAGATTATGCAATTGACTTATCACCCTGCTTTCTAGTCATAAAAGCCTCAAGAAATTATCCTACTTGTCAAAGGAAAATTGAGCTGACATTCCATTTAAGAAAAGAAAATAAGACACTTTTTTGAGTGTCTTTTTGAGATTTTGAGATTTTGAGATTTTCAGTCTGCAGAGTGTCTCAGATATGAGGTGAGAGGAAGGTTTTACAGAAACCACAAACAAGTTCAGTATGAAGAGGCTCACAACTTGATTATTTGCTCTTCGGGTTATTTTTGTACTATAGTTTGATAGATCCCATTGGCTGAGAATTGTAGAAAAAGCAAAGCCAACTATAAGGAGGAGGCTATTTTGGGGGAAGTAAATTTATTGAGATATCGATTTTGGCTCTCAGATACTTCCAGCCTTAATTAATTAATTAATTGAAAAGACTTTTATAGCTACTCATATTGTAACCACAACTCTGGGTGACTCACAAAACAGTAAAGCAGCAACCCCAACTGTCCCCCCCCCCAAATAATAACAATTAAAAATAAAAATAAAAATAATGGGACCTCAGCATTCGTCCACATATCCAGATACCATCTTGCTGGGCTCCTGGTTCATCCTAGGCCAAGGCTTGTGGGAAGAGTCAACTCTTCAAGGCTTTCTGAAGGTAAGGAGGGTGGAGGCTTGCCAGGCCTCTCAGAGAAGGGCAGGGGCAGCTGTGAAGAAGCTGCCTTTAAGAGAGCAATTTATAAAAAATCTGGACTGATACACAGACTCATAGGATTGGAAGGGATTTTAAGAGGTCTTCTGGTCAAACCATACCTGCCCAGGGTACGATTCCTCATGCCATCCCAAATGACTGTGTAACCTTTGTTCCAGTGATGGAGCATCCATAATATCATAAAGGAGAACATTCCATTGTTCAACAGCTCCTTATTTCAAAAATTGGATCTCTTCAGCAAAGCTTACACAGACTATTTTTTTCCTACCTTCAGGAGTATGGAGAATAAAACACAACCTCTTCTCTGTGACAGCCTTTCAGGTATTTGAAAACTACTATTATATTGCCCCTCAGTTTTGTCTTATTTAAGGTAAACATATCAGTTCCTTAAATATTCTTCATAAAGTCCAATCTTTATAAGAGTTCAACCCCTTCATCATCTTTATCCCTTTTTTTGCACACAGTTTCTCAGTGTCTTTCTTTTATTGTGGTGATCAGAACTGGATACAATATTCCAGATGTGGTCTAACCAATGCAGCATAGAGCACAACGATCACGTCCTGTGATATAGACACTAAACATGATTCAGCCCAAGATTTTATTCACTTATTTTATTTATTTGTTCATTTAAATCCATTTATATGGCCACTTGTCTCACAAATGTGACTCCAGATACTTAACAAAAATTTTAATAATAAAATTTACTAGGGCTCATAAATAGCAGTTAAGAAAAAGAATCACAGATTAAGCATGAGCCACTCGTATGGTGCACCTGTTAAAAACACCCTAATATATGTGATTGTATACAGTACTGGTATATATTAGGGTTTTTATTTTTAGTTTTTTAGCCATACAGTTGGTTAATGTTTAATCTGTGATTCTTTTTCTCAACTGCTATGTCTGAGCTATAATACCACCTGTCTTATACTTGTATATCTGGTTTTTTTTTACTTAAGGGCAGAACCCTACATTTCTCAATACTGATTTTTAACTTTGTAAAAAAATTCGTTCTGGAGTTTGTGTTTTAATTTTCTGTATAAAAAAAAAGAATGCACAGTTAGATTGCAGTTCTAATGAAAAATCATATACAGTATAACAGCCCATTGTTCAAGTGTCTGTTAAGTGCACACACACACACACACACACACACACACACTTTATACCTGATTTTAGCCAAAAAGCTAAGTTAAGGTGATGGTAGGAATACAATTTTAACACTTTCAAAAGCAGTGAGGGAAAACATCACAGATGGTGCCTTTGCCCTCCATTCTCCAGGCATTCTCAACAGAAATGAGGTGAAACCAGTAGAGCTATCTAATTCTGGGGGAGGGGGGGAGAGGAGAAAAAAAAGGACCCTTTGACCTCCTTTTATCTTCAAATAGTATTGACAAATGGACTTGTTTAGTCAAAAAAACCAACATTCCTCCAATTCAAGATAGATGTAGCCTGTCTCGACAATGAGCTAACAACCAGTTCAGTAACTCTTCCATAGAAAGGTCTAAGGGTCACAAATAGAGCATTTTTTTTTGTTTGCTGACAATGAGCAGAGTATTATATTTCACTGAAGGTCCCAAAGCTTGACTAAAATTCCTATGGTGCCTTGAAGGAAATTACACTGGACATTATTTGTAGCTAAGGTTATTCTAGATCCAATTGCTCCTTCATTGCTCCTATCTTGTTATTTTTACACACATACACAAACACATGCATACACACCCAGGGAACCAGACAAGGCTTCCAGGCTGTACGTTGAAGGGTAGTTGACTGACAGGGAAGGAGAAGTGAAAAAACCCATAAACAAATTTCTATGGAGATTCTCAATCATCCATGCCAAGAACCTATATTTATCTTGAATTGGAGGAATATTGGTTTTTGACTAAACAAGTCCATTTGTCCATTTGTCAATACTATTTGAAGATAAAAGGATCACTAGAGTAAAATTCCTAATGTGTGCTTTTTCAGGCATATGACACATACATGTTTTTCCTCTAACCAAAGAAATTAATTCCTCCATGTTAGCAAAACCTGTCAAGGAAAGAAGAAGGAAGGAGAAGGCCACTGTAAAACTCCAGATGACCACTAGATGGCAGGATCAGCAATGTCTGGTCCAGGCAGTAATATGATTGTGCATGTGTGTGTGTGTGTGTGTGTGTGTGTGTGTGTGTGTGTAGGTAGTCCTTGTTAAACAACCGCAGTTGGGACTGACAACCTGGTCATTAAGCAAAGCAGTCACTAAGTGAAGCTGTGCCTGGACATATGATCTTACTTCAGCTTTCCTTTGTTTTAAAGACCTGTGAAGGTCTTAAATGCAATGCTTGGTCATAAAGTTGCATTTTTATCACTGTTATAACTGCAAATGTTCACTAAACAAGGAAGTCACTAAATGAGGACTACTTATAATTGTGGAAGATGTAATTAGGTTTTTTTGTACTCTATTATTGGTCTGCTGAAGCAACAACTGCTGACAGGCTTGTGATTATTCTTTGTTCTCTGCATTTCAAAGTCAAATACATACTACTTTGGAAGAAACAAGATCTAGAAGCAATCATACTTTAAACACACACCAGGTGAATTGATAACCAATGATATTACTCTGGGTACTGTGTGGTTAAAAAAAAAGACTGATACAAATTTAAACAAACCAAGACCCATTTGTTCTGGTTGTTTTTATTTCCCAAGTGTTAAGTTTCTTCCAGAATTCTGTTTCTTTATTTGGTTGCATTTATTCACTATAACAGAAACATCATCCACTTGTTACCATTTCTTGTGCATTGTTCATTGGTACTACTTTAAGCAGGGCCCTCCAAAGACCTGCGCTGGTACATGAAAGGAAAAGTTCAAGAAGAGCTTGAATTGTGCCCAGCTCTTGGCTCTTGAAGAAGGAGATGGCAACTGCTGACATCTTACTGGTGAACCATGAATCTTTTGTCAGCTGGTGGGCCTGTCTCTGCAGCCACCTTATTTTTTCTAACACAGAACAATCCAACAGAAAGGCAGCGGTTTTGTTCCTGAAGTCAGGTTAGCCCAGTGGTTCTCAACCTTTTTAATGCCGCGACCTCCAACCGGTCGTAAGTCAAGGACTAAACCGGTCGTAAGTCGAGGACTACCCAACCAGTCGTAAGTCATAAGTCGAGGACTTTCCCTCGACTTACGAGTAAGTCGAGGGCTGAGCACATGTGGGGAGTGGGTTTTTATACCTTCTCGCAGTGTTTCTCAACCTTGACAATTTTAAGGCATGTGGACTTCAACTCCCAGAATTCCACAGCCAGCAATGCTGGCTGTGGAATTCTGGGAGTTGAAGTTCACATGCCTTAAAATTGTCAAGGTTGAGAAACACTGCTTAAAGCCTTTTGTTTGAAGTAGTTTCCTGTTCCTGTTTCAGGCTTTGTATTTCCTGTGTCACATATTCTGATCTGAGTCTGGGTGTGCCTTTCTGGTATTCTTGATGGTGGTGGGTTGATCCTATTATGTCCCAAGGGTTATATCCTGCTTCCCTGGTGCTGGGGCTAATGACTCCTAGAGTTTGGGTGGGGTATGCAGATTTTAGGTGTCTTTGTCTTCCTAAGCTTCTAGCTCCAACTTTCCTGATGGTTTACATCTGCATTTGTACAGAGCTGGCTTCTGCTTGGGGGAGGGAGACCTGGGGCTATCAAGGAAAAATGGGCATGCTTTTCTGTCTCTTTAAGATCCTTGGAGGAAATATATTTTTCTGCCCTTTTAATATTTCTTTCTCTGGGGGGCTGACTTCCCACATGGGTGTGGGGCCTTCTTGGGACTGCTGAAAGAACTTATTTTGTTCCAAAGTCAGAATACAATTGCTGGGAAACTCAACCAGCCATAAGCTTGCTTTTATCTGTTGGTTATGGTTATGGTTATAAAGATCTGGTTGACAACCTCCGCCCCAAAGAATCCAGATTAAATTACTTTGTTCTGATCCATCATAATTCTTGTTTTATTAGCAATATGCACCACCCATTTTGGGATGTTTGCACTGATATGTTTACTACATATACCAAGCAAATATTTGTCAATTCTCTTATGCTACACTCTGTAGGTTCTCTGTAGCATGCGGTTAATCCATTATCCTGACATGCAAGAGCAAGAATTGTTAAAGACAAAAAAACAAAAACAACCTAATTCTATGATATTATTAACTTCTATTTTGGCATCTACACATTTTATTATGATTTACCAACCATGTTATATGGTGATCAATTGTTTACGAGCTATGGTTTCTGGTAATCAATTGTTATTTTTTTGTATTAGAAATAATTCCTTTAGTTAGCGAAGCACAACAATTATTTTTTAAACACAAATTCCAAGCCAGCCCTGTCAAAACTGCAATCTTATATACACCACAGGGTGTCACTGTGAACCATGGAAAGCTATTCAAGCTATATTTCAACCCTATTCAGCCATGAGGAATGTCTAAACTGACTTTTGAAAGCTCAAAAACTTGTGCATTCAGGATTTTTTGCCATCAGGATGTTAAGGTATGTTGCAGACAAAAGTCTTGTTACTTGGTTCACTGAGCTGCCACAAATACACATTGTGCCTGCAGATTTCATGTAACCAACTGAAAATCTCAAAAAAAATTCATCGCTTTACTTTGCAAAAGGATGGCTGAATTTTTTTAAAAATGTTTTATATGCGATAGTGAAAGCAGAAATAATGTAATGGCAGAATTTATCAGGATCTCAGGAAATATACAGATACTCTGTTGTCACTGATGCTTGTTGGTTATCTTATCACCATCATTTTCATCTCTTACCATAGTCCTCATTCATCCACATTTTCCCTTTCCAGTCAGAGAAGATCTTTATATAATTGCAAAAAGTCACGTATACAGTGAGATTTGATTTATTTATTTGATAAATAAATAAAAATAATCATTGGGAAGAATACCAGTTCATATTAGTCTTCTATATCAGAGGTCCCCAATCTTTTGGGCATCAGGGACCGGTTAAATGGAGAGAGGTTTTTCCGCAGACCGGAGGGTGCGTGGTTTTGTGTGCTGCCTGCATCCTGCGGATGGGGCTTTGCTTGTTTGTGCAGACTGGTTGCTGGCATACCGCAGCCCGGTACTGGGGGTTGTTCTATATTATAGGAAATTACTTAAATGCAGAACAGCTCTCAGCTTAGACTTCCTATCACAAAAAATGAGAGCAAAGTTTGTGAAGACTGATTATTCATTGATACCATCAGCAAAACTCTTATTTCTACTTCAATATTCCTTGAGGCACATGGAGAAATTGTAAAAAGCTCCTTGCAATTATTATAGAAATTATCATTGTTTTAAACCCAGGAGACATAGTAAAAAGCACTATCTTAACTGCTTTGACGATTTGCTATTTCTGATATTCTTTAAAAAAAACAAAAACCTATGACATTGGGAAGGTTTTGATCTGTTTTGTTTTGTTTTGTTTTGTCTTTTTTATTATTTTTATTCTTTTATTGCTGCCTGTAAACTGCCCAGAGCTATATTACATAAGGTGGGTGGCTATATAAAGCTTTTAAATAAATAAATAAATTAGTTTAAAAAAGAAAACAGAAGTCAGTTACCAAACCATTTACTGGAATAACAATTTCCTTTTGTCCTGGAAATCTAGCATGCAACTTTTTCTGCAATCAATGGTGTGTGATATCAGAGCATTATATTCCAGCATTATATTCCTAAATTTTGGATTTAGGTAGAGGGAGAGCATCATGAGTAAGGTGGTTAAAGTATTATAACAGGAAGGATGACATTATGATGGGGACCAAGGTTCAAGCTGATGTCCATTGAGTGCTGTTGAGCCAACATATCTTCAGTTAAGACAATTGAGCTCTTGGTGGAAAGGTAAGATATATAGCTTATATATAAATAAATACTGAAATGTTGCAATGCAGCTACCATGAACTTAGTTTCATCTCGTGGCTAAGACTGCACTTCTTGGAAATTATTTTTGTAATTCAACCGAATGTATTTCCTCTTTAGGGAGTCTCCCGGATATGTCATAGCAAGACAAAACAGGATTACTTGTCTACCTGTCTAAAACAATCTGAAGCAAAACATATTTTTTTAATAAATATATATATTTTTGCTTAATGGTTCAAATGTTAGAATGATGCACTTTTCTAGGAGTTCATCCCATGATGCAACTGCAACATTCAATGGCCAATAACCAGGCAAATAGTTACGGTCAACAAGTGACCAAGACAAGAAAGCTTCCCAGATCTCCAATGGAACATGTAATAGTTATGGAAGATTATGTCCCGTAAAGGAGAACCAGTTTGGTCTAGTGGTTAAGGCACCAGCCCAGAAACCTGGAGACTGTGAGTTCTAGTTCTGCCTTAGCCATGAAAACCAGCTGGGTGATCTTGCACCAGTCACTCTCTCTCAGCCCAACTCACCTCACAGGGTAGTGGTTGTGGGGAAATAGGAAGAGGAAGATGTGCTGGATATGTTCACTGCCTTGTACTATTTGTAAAAATAATAAAGGTGGTACAAATAAGTAGATATTTGTATCTACTTATAATGGTCAATAGGGGGCACATTCCAACGTGTATGTAGAGTACTGTAGAGAGTTAGAAAAATTTTCTTTTCTTTTTTTTTTCTGCTTTCTGTAACCATCTACTTGTTTGGAACTTTGCCTTCTCAGTAAGTTTGTATGTCTTTCCAAGTTATATTTACCAAGTAAAATGCCAATTAGAAATTATTGATTGAATCTTATATTAGTTGCTGCATAATAGAATCTATTCTGCAGCTGGTTACAAGTCCACGGTCACAGCAACAAAGCTACAAAGCTGAGAACAAACCACTGAATAAGAAAGATCTTGGAAAGAGTGCAGGATAGAAAAGGTCCTTGGAAAGTGAGCTAAGGAAGGAAGCAAACATGGCTAATAGTTCTGAGTTCAAGCTCTCGGGGACCAAGCTGAATAAACAGAATTATAATCTCTGCAATTTCAATCTGGGAATGCTTCTCTCCAAAGATGATCTATGGGACATGACAACCACAGACATGCATTAATGAAACTGAGAAAAAACTGTAGAATGAAATCTGAAAATGTAAAATGTCATTTTCTAAAGTTTGCATAGGAACATGGACTGAAAGACTTAAGTAATAGCAAATGTTCCTACAAAATCTTTGACAGAAAAATGTCTACTATAGGAGCATCTATGGGAACTGTCAATGAATCAAAATGGTGGATAAAAATCAGGTGATTAAAACTTCTCCCTTTTTAACACATATATAAGTAAGGTACAAGGCACTTAGAGTTCAGTCACATCTGTCATTTTGCACCTCTGGTCCCCATGACCTATTAGGATAAATTGTTATGATGCATAAACTGCTAATCTGAGAAAAGTTGTTAGAATATTTAACAGTATAGTGACATGCTCAATAGATTTGTAAGACCACCAGGTGACACTATTGTATTATAAGTGTTTGTGGAGAGGAAAGAACTTTTTTTTCTGTTTTGTATAACAGAATGTACTGTATAACAGAATGTACTGTATATTTTAAATTCTAAGATAATCTGCATGTCTTTAAATCAGTCTGTGTAACTTCTTTTGATTTAAGAATCATCAATATGACTAGATACATTCTAACAATGAGCAGGTCCAGAATTCATTGGCCAAGGTGGGAGAAGTGACTAAATGATTAAATATTGCCTTAAGCCTCTGCACACATTTTGCTTCTTAATCACAACAACCCCCCAAATGTAAAACTATTGGGTTTTACAATGTTGAGTTGCACACAATCTAGGAATTTCTGTGACAGGCCCTAAAATGTCTTAGACCCTACATTTTGCACCCTGTTTTCAGTGTTAGGATCCCACAAATTAACCTGGCTGCTCCATCATACATTATAGGTTTTGGAGTATACAGTAATGTAAAATTAAAAATAAAGGGATTTTAGAGGAGTATTTTAGAAAATGGTCTTAGTATAAATTACTTGGATTTGCCTATATCCTTTCTTTGAAAAACAGATTGGAAATAAATAATAATACAATTAAAGAGGGAGACTATGCTTTGGTGGTTTCTTTCTTTCTTTTTTCTAAATCTCTTATTTAGTTAACAAGTAAAGTCCCTTCAAAAGTTTGTATAACTTAGAAGCAGATTAAGCCTTTTGGTGGTGGAGGGGACACATTTAGAATTTTAAGAGCTGATAAAATGGCTGGTATGATCAAGATGAGCAACCATGAAATTGCCCTTTATCAGAAGAGGGAAATAGCTCTCTAGATAGCCTCTATCATCCCAGAGGGACTTTTATGGGATCCAAAGGCATTGTTGCAAATAAATTATATTGTTGTTATTTGAGACAGTACTTAAAAAGTGAGAAGGTAAGGAGCAGGCACCAAGGAAATTATCTGCATGCAGAATGAACAGACAGCCTTGTTTATATGCAAAGGGATACTGGCTGGAAATGGTCACCATTCACAAAACTCAAAGTTAGGGCAGATGAACAAGGTAGAGGCTTCATCACAATCTAAAGGGCTCAAAATCCCATCTCAGCTGTGAAGTGGCTACATGCCAGAAGCCAGAATGTTCAGGTAACTGCCAAACTCTATGGCAGAGATCCAAGACTATTTTTACTTCTTACAGTGCCTTTCAGCTACCTCAAGACATTGTGGACAATTGAAGTAACTGGTCCTTCATGTTCCAAATAAACCCATGGTTAGGACTATAAACATGGGAAAGGCCCATCAGAAGAATCTAGGCTGGAAGCCCCTTGTATATGACGTCAGTACTGTTTTAAAATATCATTGACATGACTTTATAATACTTGCACTATGGGAAGGGAAAAATAATATTACTGCGGCAATTCTGTTTGCATTACAATAAGTAGACCGGCTTAAATGAAAAATGTATATTATCATCAGTATGTAAGTACAAGAAGTAAACAGTGTTTGAGAAAGAATTATGCAAGTTTTCCACAAGAACATACTTGCAGGCAAGCAATGCCTAGCACTTCTAATTGTGTTTGCAAAAAGTCAATTATGATGAGATACTTCAGACACAAATATTTTTGCAAGTGTGACCATGTCTGTCCTTAATCTTTGCAGCTCAGAGTATAACAATATCATTGTGTAAGAACTGAAAATATCCATCCAGGTAGGTCTATCTTGATGACTCAGGGCTAAAATCCTTAACCAAGCTGATTAGAAAAAGACCCTGAAAGATGGGGAATGCATAAGCTCTTATGCAGAACGATATCCCTCCTCATGCTGATATTTGAGTGGATTTATTAGTAAGAAAATGAGAAAGCGGAACTCTGACAGGATTTCTGTGGTGAATGCTTATCCTTCACATTTTTTGTGAGCAAAATGTAGCAGAAAATGGTAACTAGAACTATCAGAGCGGATAGTAGAATTCTTTGAGGTAGATGTTTCTGCTTGCTCTTGAGTAACTAAGACATTAAAGACAAATGGAAAAATCTCATTCAAAAAATGGAATAGCTTTTCATATTTCAGACTATATAAAATAGATCCTATTGCAAGGTTCAGAAATCCTCTTCCTTCCTTCCTTCCTTCCTTCCTTCCTTCCTTCCTTCCTTCCTTCCTTCCTTCCTTCCTTCCTTCCTTCCTTCCTTCATTTTTAAGAATTGCAGCTTTATAACTTGTCAAAAGGTACCAATTTAAAAAAAAACAACTTTTATAAAGATACCAAAATCAGAAAAAAGACCTTTGTATAACCAGAGAGCCTGTCTTATTAATTAAATAATCACTGCCTTGAATTGACCCTATACATACATACATACATACATACATACATACATACATACATACATACATACATACAGTGGGAATAATAATAATAATAATAACAACAACAACAATAGTAAAAACATTCACATCTGCCTTTCCCAGTCCTTGGTAAGGACTCGATAGGTAGACAAAAATGCCAAACCTGGTCTGAACATCTGGCTGACTGTGCGATGATCAATAATAATAATAGATAAGAGGGTAAAAATGCCAAATCCAGTCTAAACATCTGACTGACTGTGCAACCAACTATAATCCCCCATCCTGTTCATGTCAGAGGCACATTTTAAGGTTCTTCCAGGCTGAAAGGTTTAGCTGTGACATCACCATTGTCTGGGACTCTCCCTTGGCGGTTCCTTTCATTCCCTATCAAGGAGCTGGAGTGAATGATGAGCTCACTTCACCATCCAGCAGCATTCAGGTCTTGAACGTGAGTTTGCTAACTTCCAATCCAACATCCTAATCATGTGAGCAACTATAATAATAAATAAAGTCAGGAGATGAAGACACCACAGGTGGCAGGGCAAATCCAATCTACATATAATACTGTCAAGTCTCAGTGTATAGACAGGCTTACTGGCCAGTATGTCATGTCTGCAGAGGGGTGTCAGGCAAATCAACATGGCAGCCACAATTATACAATAGATGCCTGCCCAGTTTTACATATCTTGTTTATATAGGGTAGGATTCACTTGCATGATTGTGGACATAACCTTCATTTTTTTGCCCTCATGGACACCCCTTAGGTTTCCAAGTTAAAAAAAGCCCATCAGTGACTTCTCACAAGCATTTCAGTCCTTCTCCTTCCCCAACACTTTGAAGTTTCCCAAATGGCCTTCCTAGATGTGATGGACTTCCTAGATGTGATGGACTTCATCTATAGTAATCTAGTAATCAACATATCTGGAAGTCTTCAAGCTATGAAAAGCTGCCTAAAGGTCAAGGATCCTCTAAACTAATTTAATTTATTTATTTTATTATTTATTTATTATTTATATTTATATCCCGCCCTTCTCCTTGCGGACTCAGGGCGGCTAACAACCAGATAAAAATGCAACTCCCAAAACTACAGATTTAAAAACATAATTAAAAACAAATATTAATAATTGGTCTAATAGTTTAAAATTACTTTAAAACCCCCATTAAAAATTTTCCCCTAGGCCAGTCCCAGTTATTGTACCCCAAGGACCTATAAGTGGAATGAAAAAACAAGCTATTCCTCTAAACTCATGCAGAAGTGCTTTGAGTATTTGTATATTTAAGGAAAAACAAAAAGGAAATAGAGCATGTAGATTACTATTAATATATTATAAGTACCAAATGATTCTGTTACTTCTGAAGTGTTGAAAGAAAACCTTGACTAATTATTATAATGGATTAATTGTCTCCTTTAAACTTTAGGATGCCCCTTACCTGAGGGCCTTTCCTGAAATGGGAGACCTTTAAAAAACAGATTCAAAATGGGCCAACTGGATCTTTCCCAGCACAATGCAGATTCTGATGACATGTTCCCCACAACTAAGCTCTGCCCATGGTGGTTGGATCATTTCAATATTCCCCTAGCCACAGAGGAATTGCTCACAGATGTGGTGGCTTCAACAAAGTTGGGAAAATAGTTTAAACCATATCTTGATCGCTGGAAGCCCTCTTAGTAGGCTTAACTTATTTGAAGCTACCTTCTCTGGAATCGTCTGTCTTACTACATAACCGCTTTATTGCAGAAATGTCGTACGATTGCCACATCTCTGTTGTAATCAGCAGTTCTCATCTTTAAGGTAAAAAGCTTTCATTTTTAATCTGACTGAGATAATGCTGGAACTGAGGCAAGAAAAGCCAAGATTATTATATTAAGTGTACTTCATCATCTTCTTCCTTCTCTCCACCCCACTTAAGAGGCCAAAAAAATTGGAACTGTTTGCTTTTCTTGGAAGCTGTGTACTAGAATATTTTTAAGTATTAACATTCACTCAAGTAGAGTAGCAGTGTAGCCTTAATTCTTCTTTGTCAATTATTTCTTTCCCTCTGTATCCATATATTCAGTCTCTCTCTCTCTCTCTCTCTCTCTCTCTCTCTCTCTCTCTCTCTCTCTCTCTCTCTCTCTCTCTCTCTCATTGCAACAATAGCTGAAATTCTGCTACAAGGATAGCTTTTTTTTAAAAAAGACTTGCTGCTAAATTACAGAATTGAAGAATTACAGAAGCATGTCCACGTTGCAACATTTCAAAAGGATATTAAAATCATCTTTCCTTTGAGCTGCTTGGAGCAGCCTTTTAAAAAATATCTTTCCCCAATTGATTTCACTAGACTAGAAGTTGTATTTGAATTTACTTTCACATACATGCATACATATCAGATACATGTCAACCCATCATTACTCAGGATCTCTGGCTGTATGTAAAATCACAATACATTCACAAACTGCATAATCAGACTAAAGAAATGAAGCCCAGGCAATGTGCAAAGCATCATAATTACAGCAAAATTCCAGAATAAAAATAAATTGCATTATCTAGAAAACTAGAGCAAAGAGAGGCCTACCAGGGACCTCATCATGAAAGACGTTCCACCCATCTTAGTGGAGAATGTCCTGTCCCTTCTTACCCCAGTTATATCTCTGATGTTTCTGATGAGATAAAGAAAAAGAGATTTCACTTTGCGATTTCCATATACTTTGGCTGGTATGAAGACAATTATATCAATGAATACAAGGCATCGAGACCTTTAAAAGTAATAGGTGTGACATCCTCCCATGTCTAAGTAGTCACTAAGATCCCTGCTGCTGCATCCTGGACCAACTAAAACATCCCCAAAAACATGTGGCAACATTTCTCAGGAAGTAAAGCATCAGGTATTTGTAGTTAGTTAATTAGCTAATTAAGTAGTTAGCTAGCTAGGGAGACTTCCGGTGGCAGGCGCCTTCGCTGGATGCAGCTGTTCGCTGCTCCCGCCTGTTTCTGCGTAAAAGCCGTTTTGACAGCCTGCATCAGCTGTCAAACGGCTTGATACCTTTCCCCTGGGCATAGGGGGAAAGGTGAGCTGCCCGAGGTAGGAGTTGAGTCCCCGAGTCGTCCCTTGTGGACGATGTAGGTGAGAACTCCTCCGGAGCCTCGGGATTCTCCGCGATCC
>NW_015386211.1:1256410-1257476 GCF_001527695.2 Protobothrops mucrosquamatus | reverse complement strand
TTGTAACAATATATGGCAAACGCTACAGGATTAATTCGATTAGCAAGGCTAAAGATTTTATGGCGTCTGTTCTACAATCAGAGCGCCCACCTACACCTCAGAGGCTTGATGTGCCTGAGCAGATGATTGTGGATCTTCCTTTGGCTTCGGTTCAAGATCTAGATGAAAGCTCAAAAGCTAATGGAAAGGAGCAAAGAATCACGCGCGCAGCTCATAGACGCAAAGAAAAGGAAAGACAGATGACAGCTAGACCCCCAGCTGATAGCCCTCCAGCTGATTGTCAAATACCAGCTATCTCGCAGCCAGTAGGCGGCGCTCGTCCTAAGGTCTTTGTGAAATCATATGCGGCTACTCTCGTCAGTGGAATAAATCCTCCTAATGTGTAAGTTAATAACATGGAATGTAGGGGGACTCAATGTTCCCCATAAAAGACGCAAGATTTTTCATTACTTAAGACATTTTAATAATGACATTATATGTTTACAAGAGACTCATATTGTGGTTAAAGACCAAAAATTATTATTGAACTCTAAACTTGGAGAGCTGTTTGCTGCACCTGCTTTAAAAAAGAGAGCTGGGGTTGCAATGTACATTAAAAGTCATCTTTCACCTGTTTTAAAAGATGCTGACGAAGAAGGAAGATACTTATTGGTGGAAATAAATCTAAATGGAAAAAAGTGTTTAATAATAGGGGTTTATGCACCCAATCAACTTGTAGCTCAAAAGCAATTTTATAGACATTTACATCAGAAAATTGTGGCGATGGACTATAACTCTTTGATTGTTATGGGAGATTGGAATGGTGTTCTGGATACGTTAAAAGACAAAAAAACAACTTCTAAGGATGTAACCCATTCCAGATTACCCAAGTCCTTTTTTGCTATGAAAGATGACTTAGAATTAACGGATGTCTGGAGGTCACAACATATCAATGAACGTGATTTTACTTTTTTTTCTCATAGACATGATTCTTTTTCAAGGATTGACTTTGTTTTGATATCGACTGATTTACTTATAGAATGTAACAAAACTAAAATTTTTCCTAGAACCTTGTCTGACCATAGTC